>NW_017726171.1:29140-37155 GCF_001865875.1 Lupinus angustifolius
AGTTAGTGTGTGATTGGTTGAGGAACCAGAGAAAAAGGATCGAGAGATCCATTGTAATCTTCCAATTTACTCTTGTAATTATTCTTATTATACCTAATAAAATCTGTAGAACCCTACCACAAATCCAATTGATTGTGGGTTAGGGACACTTCTTTTCATTCTCTTATTCTAAATCTTCTCACATTGATACTAGTGTCTATCACTCTACTTGATAGTATAAAATCTAAAGAGATTTGGTGGGTAAATAATACTAAGAAATTTTTCTAAAGTGGCTTGGTACTTAAAGATTACATTGTTGTTAGAACTTAAAGAGACTTGATATAGAAAGAATACTTGCATGAAGGGGTATTCAATACTTATATCTATTACAAAAATAGTGGAAATTCTTTCGAGGAAGAGGGAGTGAGCATACATATATTGAGAGTGAACTAAAATATAAATATTTAGAGTGGAAAACTCTTATATCGTTTTCGATTATTTTTTTGGTATTATTAAGCGTATATATTCACCATTTTGATAAGAAACTAATCTCTTTCGAGGTATGTGGTTGTCCCTTCCAACAAGTGTTACTCTCAAGAATCGAACCATTGACCTTTTAATATCCTGAAGATCAAGCGAGATCTTACACCACTAAACTAATACATTGTTGGTATATTGTTTTCAATTATACTAAATGTGGAACTAAAGTTCATATTTTCAAAATAATTTAATTCCTACTATCACTTTAAAATTTCTTGTAAAAGGTTTTTAATATAGAATTACTTTACACAACATTAACAAAAACAATTCAACCTTCAAACCTTTTTGCATTTGCTTGTGCCAACCTCTGAAGCACGGATTCGTCGAACATGTATCTGACAGGATACACTTGGATTTGTAAAAGATACGTATTCATAGAGTATCCAAAATTAAAAAAAATAAAATAAAATAAATATATATCAAGACACATATCAGATTTGTTTTCAATAAAATATAGCATAATATAGATTCGTTTCCAATAAAATAGATAAGATAGACTCATTTTCAATAAACACCAACTTATTTAAAGCCCACAAAGACTCATACCAACATACCGTCACACTGCATTGACCCTCCGATAGTTGGTCCACCATACCGACTCTCCGATCCACAATATCACTGTCAAGGAGGAGATGAAATTGATATTATTTTTTGTTTCTAGGGCTAGACAATAACCAATTTTATAAATTATTCTACTATATTTTCTAGTTTTAGTACTTGGAATTTTGGAGGACAATGATTTTCAATTTCCATTATATTTTTTACTTTGGATATTTTTTAGATATTTTGATTTACACTTACAATTTTATTATATTTTATGTGTTTTTAATTATTTTATACATGTATCCTTGAACGTATTGTACCCTATATTTTATAAAAAATGTGTATTGACGTATCAGATACATATCATATCTGACACACGTTTCTGTATCTGTGCTTCATACATCTTAACTTCCTCATATGCTTTAACCATTGATTTGGATATAGAATCTTATTTTCTAAGTTTACTTTTTTTACACTTGGTTTAGTGGGAATGGGTACCTACAATGGTTGTAGGGGTCTAGATTTAGCCGAGAAGCGGAGCTCGTGGTGAGTTGCCGACGACGGTTTCTTGTATTCATATAGTTTTTATATTTCCTTTTATCATTTCTCTTCCCTTTTGTCCATGTTCGTTATATTCTTATTATTCTCTTGTTAAAATTAAAATGTCCATGATAATCATTCATATCTATGAGTTGAAGAACATAAGTATTGATGAGTTATTTTTAGTCTGTCATTCATCACTCATTTCAATTACTTTTTTAAATAGTCAATAATAATTAAATATGAATGGTGAATGATATGGTGAAAGTATGAATGCATACTTTTCTTCTTTATATATATAATCCGTTATTTGATTTGGAAGTTATATGTAGGTCTTTGATGTTTACTTTTAATTCAATGTTGTTTTTGGATGTGAAATGTGAGTATTTGATAATCTATTTTTGTTTTTTTGTTGTTGTAATTTACTAGCAATTAGTGATGAAATTATTAAATGGTGTCGCAAAAAAGTATAGAATAAGAGGTTTGTCGTATCTATAGAACTTACTAAATCTAACTTTCAATAATCAAATTATTATCCTAAACTATTTTCAAAAGGGTTTTGGTGATCATGTTTATAAACAAATTTCCTATAAAGTAAATATGCTGGAATTTCGATGTGAGATTGATCTCTGATTCATTTTCAATAGACTTCAAAATTATCAAACAAATAACTCAAGAATGACTCTTACACAATAATAGACATCAATACCACTAAAATATAATGTCTTAGTCAATTTAACAACTTATGCAATAAAGCTTTATGTTTAGCAACTCTACATACAAGATTAAGAATTAGGACCCACATAATATACATCTATGTCTAGTAGTCTATACATGTTAAGTTGAGTTGAATGTATTAATCATCAATGTCTTGGTCTATACTAATAGCTTATTATAATAGCTTTATATCTAGCAACTAGGTTAACAAGATTAAGTTATATAAAATGTTAAATATACCTCTATGTCTAGTAGTCTTTATTAATAAGTTTGACAATTACTTAATGCTTATATGAATCTATGTCTACCAATCATATGAACGCGGACACGCGTGTGACAATTAAGCATAAAAATGCATCTAACATTATACAAAAATGAGGCATTAGACTATACAACCAAAATTTCTCCATGAGTTCACTTCCAAAATCTTATTTACCAAATCATCATTCACAAGATAGTATTAAGCGCAACAAGATAATTCATAGAAGTCAATACTTCAAATTAAACATAAATCAATTCCAAAAGTTATATTAAATGAATATTATAATCAATCCTAGTAAGTGGGTAACTTAGCTAAGCATTTTCATACAAAACTAAGAGCAAGAAGATACATAAAATTACAACTCATGGGGTAGTAATACCTCCTCTATGAGTATACATCAACTCCATTACTCATACTTTATCACCTTTACATCTCATTTCTTGTCTAAGCTAGCCTATGGACTAAGAGAAATTGAAAACATCTTAGTTTGACCTAAAAATAGTTTTGGAACTAAGAATTGGATCTCTCTTCAACTTTTTCGATCCTCTTCATCTAGCTCAACATTTCATCTGGACAAGTTGCACTAGACACGCCTTCCATGCTCAACGCGGTTGAGATAAGCGCGATCTCCACGCTGGGTGCAGGTCACACCTAAGAGTAATGTCCAAAAAATTGGAAAGGCACTCATCTGTTCAATTTCTATGTTTTTTTTTAATAAATCTATCATATTTGGTTGGATAGTTTTACGGGAATGGTTCTAAAAGAGGCCATTCTTTGCAAATAATTGTACCATAGGTTTTTCTTCACAAAATTGAAAAACCTTTAACTCAGGTAATAAACATTGCGTTTTGGTACACATCCAATATGCATGCACAAGTTAATCAACGCAAAATTAAAAAGCCTTTAAGTACAAATAATTAGATATTAACTCATAAGTAGATCTTTTGAATGCAATGACTGTTGGGAATCCTTCCTAATTGATTTGGAAGAAAAACCAATGAATCTTGGTAAATGAACCATTGATTCATTCAATGATGACTATTCCAAAGTCTTGGAATTATTCTTTGACTCTTGAGAATTATGAAGTCCAACTTAGAAAGTTGGAGTAGCACTTTTCAAAGTGTCTTGAAAAGTATGACAACAATTAATCATCCACTATGTATTTATGATGGAGCATTCCTCCTCTTCACTATATATAGGGGGCTTGTGAGGAAGAGATACAACAAGCAAGTGAGAAACAACATCATAGAGAGAAAGTGAGAGAGTTTATCCACATAGTGTGAGATTTGTATTCCTAGTGAGATAGTAGAGAGAGTTTGTATTTCCATCCTTTTGGGTGAGATTGAGTGTTATCCTCTTTGTAAGAGAGAATCAAATATTGTAATCCTACTTTCTATAGTGGAGATATTTTCTGGACTAGGTCCCGTGGTTGTTTCCTTCTCACATTGAGGGAGTTTTTCCATGTTAAAATTCTTGGTGTTATTCTTCTACTCTTCTCTATTTTCTTTATCCACTTGTCGCTTCCACAAGTGCCCATTTTGCATCACACAGAGGAGGGAAATTAGTTCTGAATTTCCCAACAATGGTAACAGAGCTCCCAGGTTCATTCAGGGAGCTTAGCCTGTGTAGTCCAAGATGGAAGAAGCCGCTAATATCTCATTTGATGGAGATATTTTCAAGTTGACAACTGATAACTATTCCTATTGGAAGCCCATGATGGAGGATCATTTATACTGCAAGGATATGCATGAGCCTATTTCTTGCAAAGACAAGCCAAAAGATAAGGGTGACGGAGATTGGGAGGTTTCAAATCGAATAGAGATTGAGAGGTTTCGAATCGAAAAGTTGTTGCAATGATTCGGAAGTATATTGATAGAAGTTTATTTAAGCATGTGTCCACATATAGAAATGCTTATGAGTTATGGTCGAAACTTGAATCTATGATTTAAAAGAAAACTCCAAGAACTAAAGCTTATCTTGTTAGAAGACGGATGAAACTCGACTACAGAGATGATCAGAGCATGATAGAGCACTTGAATTCATTCAAGGGTCTTTTCAATCAATTGACAAAGATAGACATGAAGATAGATGATGAGTTGCAAACACTTTTGCTACTGAGTTCGTTGCATGAAAGTTGGGATGCATTGGTTGTCACGCTCAGTAACTCAGTCCCTGATGGGAAGGTCTCAATGGATATTGTGTAAGACAGACTATTGAATGAAGAATCCAGAAGGAAAGAATGGAGTACATCCATCCATTCTAAAGAAAATGTTGTGGAGAGACGTAGAAGAAGTGAAACTCATGGAAGGAATGGATCTCAGGGAAGAAGCAAAAGCAAATTCAGAGGTCGCTCTCAATCTCACATGAGGTCAATAACATGCTATTATTGTAGTAAAGAATGACATAAAAGATCTGAATGTAAGTCTCTGAAGAGAGGCCAGAAAGCTGGAAATGTCTATGAAGATTTAGTTGATCCAAGGAAAAATGGTCATAAGTCTACCACAACCGTCACCACGGATGATGAGATTCTCCTCATTGGAGAAGACAATTACCTAAATGTTGCATATGGTGATTTTGCTTGGATCGTTGACTCTCGTGGTTCTTTCCATGTAAGTCCACATGAAGGTATCTTCTCAAACTACAAGAAATGTGATTATGGTACTGTGAAAATGGGAAACCATGTTACTAGCAAGATTGCAGGAATATGTGATAGTGTGCTGCTAATAGACACAAGAGGAAAGCTTATACTGAAGGAGGTGAGACATGTCCCAGATATGCGTCTCAACCTTATCTCAACGGGTAAGTTGGTTGATGCTGGTTTTGTAAGCCATTTTGGTGTTGGAAAGTGGAAACTAGCAAAAGGCAACCTAGTCATTGCTAGAGGCTCAAAAGAAGGATCTTTGTACATTATGCAAGGAGGAATTTGTTCTGGAGAAGCAAATGTTGCTACTGGCTCCAAAGATCTTTGGCATAGGAGTGAGAAGGCACTTCATATTTTTGCCAAGGACCACCTTCCAGGTATAAAAGGTCAAATTTTAGATTCCTGTACTGATTGTCTTTATGGTAAACAACATAGAGTCAATTTTCAGAGAACAGACAATCCCTCATGGAGAGATGAAGTACTTGAATTGGTGCATTCAGATGTTTGTGCACCATCTGAAAGATCTCTTGGAGGAGCCTATTACTTTGTTACATTCATAGACGATCATTCGATAAGAGTATGGGTGTACTTGTTGAAAAGCAAAGATCAAGTACTATCAGCATTCAAAGAGTTCCATGCACTAGTAGAACGTGAGACTGGGAAGAAGTTGATGTGTCTGAAAGCAGACAATGGTGGTGAGTATCGTGTTCCATTTGAAGCCTACTGCAAGGCTTTGGGTATCAAATTGGAGAAGAGACCACCAAAGACTCCTCAGTTGAATGGAGTAGCTGAGAGGATGAACCACACAATTGAAGAGAAGATTAGATGCATGTTGCAAGATGCCAATCTCCCCAAGTCTTTCTAAGGTGAAGCAGTAAAGACTGTAGTGGATCTCAAAAATCGAACACCTTCAAGACCCCTGAACGAAGAAATTACAGAAGAAGTATGGTACAAGAAGAAGGCATCCTTCAACCACCTGATTCCAAAAGATGAGAGAAAGAAGTTGTATGCTAAGACCAAGCATTTACCTTGGGTCTCCAAAAGATGAATTTGGGTACAGACTATGGGATCCAATAAAAAGAAAATTGTGAGAAGCATATATGTTGTGTTCTTTGAGGATCAGACGATCAAAGATGTTCAGAAGAAAAGCCAGTGCAAGTCCAAAGTTCGCATTGATTCAGGGGGGGGGAGATTCCTGAACAAATAGATCCTGATCATCAGATAGATCCATAACAGATAGACCAACAGGCATATCCTGCTCACACGGAACTTGACCAGATTAATGAAGAGTCAGGTCATGATGAAGTGGTGGTAGACACACAAATGTGTCAAGAACCCGAGCTAGTAGAGCATCAGATGCAAGTTGAACTGAGGCGCTCCGGGAGAGGCAAAATACCTTCTTCAAAGTATCCTGAAGAAGATTATATCACATTGACAGATAATGGTGAACCTGTAGACTTCTCAGAAGCTATGCAGACATGTGATAAAGAAGAGTGGATTAAAGTCATGGAATATGAGATGAACTCGTTACATGAGAACCACACTTATGATCTGGTGGAGTTGCCCAAAGGAAGAAAAGCCTTGAAAAACAAATTGGTTTATAGGCTTAAAGTTGAAGAAGAAAGCTCAAGACCAAGGTACAAAGCTCAGATTGTTGTGAAAGGATGAAATCAGAAGAAAGAAGTTGATTTTGATGAGATATTCTCACCAGTGGTGAAGTATTCCTCCATAAGAGTAGCATTGGGTCTAGCAGCTAGGCTAGACTTAGAAGTTGAACAACTTGATGTCAAAACAACTTTCTTACATAGAGACATCAAAGAACAAATCTATGTGGAGCAAGCCCCGAGACAATGATACAAGAAGTTTGAATCCTTCATGGACAAATACAGTTTCAAGAAGACAACTGGTGATCATTGTGTATTCATTGAAAGGTATGAAGATGGAAACTTTATTATTCTCCTTTTATATGTTGATGATATGTTAATCATTAGGCATGACAAGACCAAGATTGCTAGTTAGAAGAATGCTTTAAACAAGTCTTTTGCTATGAAAGACTTGGGTCCAGCAAAGCAGATCCCTAGAATAAGGATAATCAGAGATCGTTCCAAGAAGTTTTTATGGCTATCACAAGAGAAGTACATTGAGAAAGTTCTCAAGAGATTCAACATGGATAAGGCAAAGCCTATCAATGTTCCACTTGCTGAGCATTTCAAGTTAACAACAATGCAATGTCCAACTAGTGATGAAGAAAGGAAAGAAATGAGAAGAATGTCTTATTCCTTTGTGGTAGGAAGCCTAATGTATGCTATAAGTTGTACAAGACCATATATTGCCAACGCAATTAGAGTTGTGAGTCGGTTCTTGTCCAATCCCGACAAAGAGCATTAGAATGTAGTAAAGTGGATATTGAGATATCTGAGGGTAACTACCAAAAGATGTTTATGTTTTGGTAATGAAGATCCTATATTAGTAGGATACACAGATGCTGACATGGGTGGAGATGTAGATTCCAGAAAATCAAAATCAGCTTATTTAACTACCTTTATAGGGGGAGCTATATCTTGGAAATCCAAGTTACAAAGATATGTTGCATTATCAACAACTGAATTGGAATATATTGTAGCATCTAAAGCTGGAAAGGAGATAAAATATATGAAAAAATTCTTGCATGAGTTGGGTCATGTCCAAGATAGATATGTTTTGCACTGTGACAACCAAAGTGCAATTCACCTAGCTAAGAATCCTACGTTTCATTCTCGGACAAAGCACATTGATTATCATTATCATTGGATA
>NW_017726171.1:37255-76817 GCF_001865875.1 Lupinus angustifolius
CAGTTTCACTCAAGAAGCTAACATATTATTGCAAAGGTGCAGGACTGGTGATACCCATCAATTAATTCAAGAAGGGGGAGATTTGTTGAGAATCCTTCCTAATTGATGTGGAAGCAAGACCAATAAATCTTGGGATATGAACCATTGAATCATTCAATGATGGCTATTCCAAAGTCTTGGAATTATTCCTTGACTCTTGAGAATTATGAAGTCCAACTTAGAAAGTTGGAGTAGCACTTTTCAAAGTGTCTTGAAAAGTATGACAAAAATTAATCATCCACTATGTCTTTATGATGGAGCATTCCTCCCCTTCACTATATATATAGGGGACTTGTGAGTAAGAGATACAACAAGCAAGTGAGAAACAACATCATAGAGAGAAAATGAGAGTGTTTATCCACATAGTGTGAGATTTGTATTCCTAGTGAGATACTAGAGAGAGTTTGTATTTCCATTCTTTTGGGTGAGATTGAGTATTATCCTCTTTTTAAGAGAGAATTAAATATTGTAATCCTACTTTCTATAGTGGAGATATTTTCTAGACTAGGTCCCGTGGTTGTTTCCTTCTCACATTGAGGGGGTTTTTCCACGTTAAAATTCTTGGTGTTATTCTTCTATTCTTCTCTATTTTCTTTATCCACTTGCCGCTTCTGAAAGTGCCTATTTTGCATCATACAGAAGAGGGAAATTAGTTCTGAATTTCTAACAATGACGACTGTTTTTTATCTAAACATAAGTTTTTATGTCGTGTAAGGGTGGAACTGAATTTGATTCATCTCATCTCAACTTGACAGGTTGATTCAGTTTGAAACTTACCTCAAGTTTAATATATATGAATTATTTATTAACTCGAACTCAACTACTCCATTAAAATTCATGAAAATTTTGGAACTTCAAGAGCTGGTATCCACAAGGATTTGAAATGGAAGCAATTTGTGCATCCTGATACCTATGGAGAAGATGCGATATAGGCATGCTTACGTAAAAGATCTTTCCAAGACTTCTCATTCTTGATGTGAATAAAACAGAGATTTCAAAAGAACAAAAGTATTGCCATGAGTCATGTTGATGACTCGTGTTTACTAGAAGGAAAATCAAATGCCTTAGGATTAGTTTGGGAGTTGGATTTTGGAGGGGAAGGGAGGGAAAGGGAAGGCTTGGGAACCATGAAATACACTTGTTTCATAGCTCCCAAGCCTTCTCCTCCCCTCCAAAATCCAACTCTCAAACTAACTCTTAGTGGATATTGATATGATTGAATTACTCATATAATAGTCTGCTGAGGACATGCATGATGATGATGTTGGTACTATCTATGAATCTCATCATAGGAAGTGTTCAAGGGGAACATCTTCTAGTTTATCAGATATTGCTAACAAGGACACTCCCACTATTATAGGGAAGATTGGCTTCTGTTAGTGTAGATAATTGCCTCATAGAGATGTCTTAGGTGTGCCTATCTGAAGAGTTGTATGTGAAGAAGCCCATGTATGATGGCAACCAAATCATCCTACCCTTGAGATTCTATATGTTCTAGCTGGGAATTATGAACTTAATGTTGAAGGTCTAAATCCTTTCTAGGGGATGAATCTCCTTCAGAACAAGATTCTCACTAACATCTTGCATTGACAGTGATGCATCCAGAAGACCAATCCTAAATTCTTAGAATATATTCACTCACAAAGGAAAAAGGAAGGTCAAAGAATCGAAAGAAAATCCTAAGCCCCAATTCCTGAAGACTTGAAGGACTACATTGCTCAGTTCAACGAGGCACAATTTGAGTGTGTTAGATGTACTTCAGACCATCCAACACACAAAACCATCCACCCTCGTAATTCAAGTCCCTAAAAATCCAAAGCATTTTCTTTATTCTTTTGTAAATCATTTTTTACCTTTGGTTAGATCTAGTACATGTTTTTCCCTAATAAATCATTTTATTTAATGAAAAATGCGGTGTTAAGTGAAATGTGCTTCCAAGTTAAGTGAAATTTGTACAGTGACAAAGGTTGTATAAATGAGTCATTGCACTTAGATACATTATGAGTATGAAATTGTGTTACATTTGCATTACATTTAACTTACATTTTAAGACATAATTATGACTTTAGGATAGTTTTTAGCATTTATTTCTCTTTGTTCTGGTTGAGCGTATGTTCGAGGTTATGTTGTGAAGGATAAATAGATTAAAGCCAAAAAAAGTAAGATTGAATGCAAGAAAATGGAAGTATGTGTTGAGACAATAGAAAGGCTAATTGAAGGATCAAAAAAAGTTTAGAACATGGAATCAAGTATAGTAAAAGTCGCCATTGAGCCTGGATCAAAGAGAAGCAACTTGAAGTGAAAACACAACATACGGCCATGCATCCTCGACACAGAGAGCAACACGACCAGACCATGCCATGCCCCATGGCCATGTCCTACCACCCACAATTATATACTGCAAAATCGCTAGAAACCAACCCTTTGGAGGCCATGATCCACGGCCAGGCCGTATCCTGGACCCATGGCAGTGGATTGACTAATTATGTTCCTAATTTTCAGATTTGAGATTGGATTTTTTAGGATTAGCTTGATCCTTTTTAGTATTGATAAATAAGGGGTTCTCCCCGTTGTATTGAACACATTTTACATTGCTTAGGATTGACATTATTGATTTCTATATTCTATAATTTAGAATTTTGTAATCTCATCTTCATCATGAGTTAGTAATTCCCTTTTATTTCTAGGATTGGGGTCATACCCTTTTACATTCAATAAACATTTGTTTCTACTTATATTTCAATTATTGTTGTGATTTGAACCATTAAACTGAGTTTTATTCGTGTGAGTTGTCTAGCCAATAAGTTACACATCTTAGATATATTGGAGAAGGATCAAGAGGTGAACCCAACTATCCGACCATTCAGTTATTCAAACTAAAATCCTAAGTCACGAGAGTAATCTTAGGATTCTCGGGTGTTTTCTAGAATTTACCTCGGATTGCTACGAAATAATTAGATAGAAAGATCCAAGTAAATGATTCGATTGACAACCATACACGAGAGTGAGTGCGACTTCAATTGAGTACATATGTTGGAGTTCAATAGAGGATGATACATATCAAAGAACAATTCACCTCACAACTTAAAGTTCATGAAAAGAAGCGAAAACAAGGATTTTTTAGTGTAAAAGCGATAACGCTTATCCTGCGAACTCTTCCTAATATAAATTCCAATTCTTTTACTATTTTCATAATTACTATTGCTCTCAATTTAGATTTAATCTCTATTTGAGTAAAGTATAATTAATTGATACAATTAAAGAAACTTTCTAGTCTTATGGAATCAATATTTGTAGTACTTAACGATGAAATCATGCACTTGCGATTTCCTTATCAATATAATTGTGTCCACTAGCAATTAATTTAAGTAAAATGTGCTTATGAATTCAGGTCACACGTGTTTAAGATGTAAATATATATGATAAACTAAGAAGGTGTGAATTAGCTTTCTGATTTTCTGCAATTTTTTTGCAGATTTTTGCAACTTATTTAAAGATCATATTCAGATAACCAATAGGAGACTCAAGTTATCAAAAATTAAAATGTAGAAAGTAAAGGAGTAAATGAAAAGAATAACACTATTATATCATGGTTCACCTTCTATCCATCGAATGCTACATCTGGTCCTCTTGTAAATTATAAGAGATTTCACTATAGTATTAGTATCAATCTTACATCAAGACTTTTCCTAAGATTATCACTCACCAATCATACAACAAGAAGCACACGACTTCTTGATTTTCACTATTTCCCTTCACCACACCCTATGGTGATTACAACAAATGAATAGATGAAGAACTTTTGAATCCGGGGCTAAAGGATTGCTATAAATTATAACTCTTATGCTCTTAATCCTTTGTAAGTCAATCACAATAAGTAAAACAAATGCTCTAGGGTTTTTCAGATCAAAATAAAGTGCAAAAAACGTTTCTGAAAAACACTTCAACAACTTTGTAAGACATCAGGAAATTTGACTCAAGTTTTTGCAAAACATGTATGCGAATTATGTATAAAAGTTGTGTTTCAAATATGAATCCTTAAGGAGTTTAAATATGGTTCCATCCAGCTAACATACTCATTCTAAGAGGTAGAAGTCGATTGGAGATGCATTGATTCATTTTGGAAGAGGTTGTTTCATTTTGAATCTGAAAACTACTGTAACAGCAATGAGTAATCAATTACTCACAAGTCAGTTACTCGATTGAGTAATCAGTTACTCCGCCTTATTTTCTCCAATAACATGTTACTCAGTTTCTTGAAAATTTGTTTTCAACTTTGTGAAGTCATGTTTAAACCAAGTTAACATTTTCAAAACATTTGAAAAATATCCCAAAGATCATTTGGATTTACTTTAGTAAAAAGACTTAGGATTACAAATAGCTAACTTATAAAGCCATATAATCTTGTTCTCTTGGTATGTATACTTCAAAGTCTTCAAGTCTTCAATCATTTATCTTCTTTTTATTGATGTTGGTGTCTTCATCAAAACTTAGCAAAGTCATGAACAAAATCTTCTTTACATAAAACAAAATGGCATCCAAGTGATAACCAAGTCCAATGACCTTCACATCCAAAGATTATAAATGTGTCATTTTAAATCTTATATGCAATGTTCTACTCTTCCAATCATTTGAACAAGGCTTTGTTCTCTAACTGATGCATTGGATACTTACTCTAAATAGATACTTTTTGAAGATTGTTGAAACATCTTTTTAAGTCGTCGAAAATCATCTGTAAAAGGAACAAGAACCTTACCAGGTTAAAACATGATACAAGAGACTACAACACGAGCATATAAGTTTGAAGAAGTTGCATATTAGTTTGAGGAAAAGTTGATCTCTTGGTAACATCGTCAATGATACTTGGAAAGGCTTATGTTAAAGAGGAGTAAACTCTTATGTGGATGAGTAGCTAAAAAGAGTTGGACATTGACAAAATGGATAAAATATGATATTCGCTAAGGAGAAGATTGTTGTGTAGCTTTTCTAAGGAACAAGATACTTGTCTATTCAAACAAGATGAAGATTGTTGGGATGCTAGAAATATATTAATTAAAACGTTTTATATTGCCTAATATTTGAATGAAAAATGAGAGCAAAACTATATATTGGGATCAAGTTCCTTAATATATGTTTCCCTACTAAAAAACATATCTTGGGCCTTATGTGTTAGGCTAGGGAAGTAAGCTATATATATTTGTATACGTAAATGTTGGTTGTAGTTTGTTAATCTTATTCTCTAATAATATATTGGATAGTCACTCAATACTTGAGAACATAGAACAATTGCTTGAATCTCATTAACAATCTTTTGCTTTATTTTCTGCCTTTACTTCATTGTTTCTTACCAAAACTACAAATAGGTCACTCCGACTACACTAAAAAATGCTTAATTAAAATTTTAGTTCCTGAAATATTAAGTATTTTGGATTTAATCCCCATATAAAACCTACATGCTACCCTTACACCGCATCTTATATCTCTATGCAAGTTCCAGGGATGACATGGGTATCTGTTCAATATCCAATTTTGTTGTGCGTTGAAAACCTCTTGGGCATAGTTATTATAATAGTAGATCTGATCTGAAATTTGGCATATTAGTTCATTAGTTTAAGTCTACATATTTTATTATTCTAAAATAAAATGTTGAGTTCGAAATCTTCTGTATAGAGAAAAACTATTATAGACAACTTGTCTTTATATAAATGTTCTCCACTTAAATAGGATTGTCTTCTCTGGAAAATACATGTGACTAGGAAAAAATAGAAATGGTGTTCATACATTAACAAATTAAAATTGTTTTTGTAATTTTTTTTAACTGTAAGCATATATGAAAAGGGAATGGAGTATCTCCTGGTATAAGGAGATAAGTTATCTCCTCCTGCCAGTGAAATCATGACATATGTCATACACATGTTTCATCATTTTTTATAAGAATATTTTAAAAAATAAATAAAATAGCACACATGTCACATTTTTACTGGTTAGAGAAGATAAAATATCTCCTGATATGAGGAGATATATTATTCTCATATAAAAATATGTTTATTTATTTTTTTAAATTTTGGTTTTAAACAAGCTATCTTCAACATTTTATACACTTTTGTTTGAGTAATGACAAAACTCACTTTAATAATTTATTCGTCTGGAAGAGGAGTATCGCATATTAGTATAGTGACATCATTGGTGTAAAAAAAAATTTCTGATTCTTTATTATTGAATTTATTTTGAATTGCTTTATGACCTAAAATTTTAAATCAACAAAATTATTTTTTTAAGCATTTATCAAATTGGTGTATTCATGTGGGACTTTTACTTGCACGGTAGGGATTCAATTTTTTTATTTCCAATCGAAGACTTTACTTAATCATAATTTATTATAATTCAAAATCATGTCAGTAACTAATGTACATATAACTTTTTAATGATGCTGTTATGCTCCACTTGGCTCGTTTAATACTTTAATTTTAATTTTGAACATTTTCATTGGCTCGTTTATCAAAATGTTGTGTTGAATATTTTGATTGTTGAATAAAATACTCAAAAAATATTATAATTATAAGTTTAGGGTTAAGATTAATTTATCATGTGATAGTTTTTTTACACTTATTCTTCATCCTAGCCATCAATTTTATAGACATCTAATGGTTTAGATTTATTCACTAATTCAAACCATTGGATTTTTCTATAATTGATGACTAAGATGAGGAGTAAGAGTAAGTGGATTCCTCCCTATTTATTTATGTAATTATGTGTTTGTTTCCTACACACAAAAAATTATAAAAAATAATTTAAAGTTTTAAGCATTTTTTTAAAATGAGTATTTTAACATTATGATGTAAAATTGATTTAATAAGTATTGTCCAATCAACATAACATTATATTATACATATCAATTAACAACATAATATTATATTACACATGTCAATTAACAACATAACATCACATCACTACTTAATAATGTAACATCATTGTTTAACAAAATATCAATTATATTTACTAATTAACAATATAACATTATGGATTAACAATATATATATACATCCACATATTCTACATCTTAGTCATCAATTTTATGGAAAGAGAAATCTGATAGTATAGATATACTCATTAATTCAAACATTGAATTTTCCTAAAATTAATGGTTAAGATATGGAGTAAGTTATTTAAACTTACTCTAAGAGTAAGTGAATCCTCATTTTGCGTATTTTTTACGGGTACCTAGGGATCTGAGTACCTATTGTCACCCCTAAAGGAGTTATTTCATAACATTTTGTCTGATAAATGACACCACATATATTTAATATAATGATCATATCAGTTAAAAACAATGTTAGATATATAATAGATAGACATGAAATATGAAACTAAATTATTTGGTTCAATGATTATGCCTTAATTATATACTTCACTTACAAAGATAATTGTGAGTGATTGAATTATTTGAATGTTCATTTAAAAAAAAAAGTAAGATTGAACAATTAGCACAATCAAATATACTCAACTTCAAATTATATTTGAAATTTATATTATATAGACTATATTGTAGTATCTGTTAACACCTTAGTATAATAAAAGGGAACTGATAATTAGATAGAACATATAAACTATATTTTGTCATATTTTCCTCTCAGTAGTAATTTACATTTTCAACTTACATCCTATACAAGTAATGAAACAAATACAAATTTCACAAAATACAATCTATAAAATGTCATCATTAAAACACATGAAAAGAAAAAGGAAAATATAATGAAAGAGTTCACCAAATCAAAATGATAAACCTTTGGAAAGCACAATAGCAAGATAAGAGAACGAAAAAAGGAGGATGAGAGAATAAAGAAAAGTGAGATAATTTAGAAATATGCCGAAAAGAGTAAAAAAATGATAAATCAATTATTAACAACGTAAAAAGGAAAAACAAAGTATATTAAAATTTGAAGAAACATTTTTTCTTTCTTCTACATTTCAAAAAATCTAAAGAATTTTCTAAAAGTGGAAAAATGTAATGAACATATTTAAAAAAACTTCAAGAATTTTACAAAGTGAAAAATATGTTACAATTTTTTTTTACAGGTAATCAAAAATTGTAGGTAATGAAATAAGCATGTTACTATTCAACTAAAACAGTAACACAAACAAAAACTTGAAGAGTAGAAAAAGACGGAGATATATGATATTTTTTTTGTTTCTCACCTGTATCATCGCATTGGAGGCAATCCTCTCCGAGTCGGGAATATCTATAGGTATGTGGGGCTAACTCTTCCAGCAGACATTTTTCCATCTACAAGACTCGAACCCGAGATCTTATTTAAAGGGAATCAAGCATGTACCACTTGAACCAACGTCTGTCGGTAGAGATATAAATAATCAAATACATATAAATAATATTCTAATAAAATTATATATATTCTCAAGTAAATTATAATCAAATCTTAAAGATATATCCAATAATCAAATACATATAAATAATATTGTAGTAAAATTATATTGATAGTTAAACTTAAAAGTAATTACAAATAAAGTTTTGGTCTAATAGTGCAAAACTTTAATGGATTCCACACGTGATGAAATAGATGGTCAAACATCTCTTAAAAATAGTTAATTCTTTACTCATTGGATGAAGGGATATCACTAATTAGACTAAAAAACATGAAGTCGTTTTAAGTTAAATTAACAATGTTTCAATATTGTATCACAATTGTGAGAAAAGTACCACAAAATTTTTTGTTTTGGGTCTTTAAAATTATTCTGTCCACATATTTGAACCTATTTTCTTATGATCCTTTGATAAAAATATTTATTCTCTTCATAACAAAGAAATGGTAGAATCAATAAAGATTTATTTTTTATTCCAAAAAATGTACATTTTTATGTTAAAAAAAAAAATAATATCCAATATAATACTCAGTTAAAAATTATGATACATGTATAAGATGTACTCAATAAGTCAATATATCTGAACTTGTCCCACATATGTATTAGATGTTGATTGTAAAGTACAGAAGAAGAACAAATTTGAATACCAAACAATAGACATTAGAACAAATACAAAATATTTCAAAATTTGTTAATAAAACAAATACAAATTTCACTAAAAGTAATCTATAAAATATAATTATTAAAAACCTTAAAAATTAAAAGGAAAACTTCATGGAATGCTTCATTAAATCTTCCCAACATGGACAAGAAGATAAGGGGGGGAAAATAAGCATGAGGGAACAAAAATAATTAGTGAGATGATTTAGAAGTATATAATGAAAAATAATTTTGTTCCATCTTGGTTTCTATGTACACATCACGATTGATAAAAGGGACGCAACTATCAATTTGGGACTAGGGGAAACGAGTACCGATCAAACTTTTTGGATATCCACTAAACAACTAGACAGTCCAAAATGACATACTGTTAATCGGATAGAAACGACAAGATATTACAGAGACCACCTCTAACACCCCACTTTTGCACCCGTTACATAAAGTTGGAACACGGTTTGTTGAAAATCATTGGTGAGAACTTTTGGGTGTGAAATCTAAAAAGTTCCCGAGTTCCACATAGAAAAGTTTTGAAAAAAAAACAAGTCTCAACTCCCACATTGGAGAGACGAGGAACATGAAAAAAAATCTCATGTTATAAATAGAGGTTTTCTCCCATCATTATAACTTGCCCCAAGTTGAATGCGTTTTCATTCAACATTTTCTTTCTCCCTCATATTTTCTGCCGATGCATTTCCGGCAAACTTCTCCCCCTTTCTTTCCGTGGCACTAAGAATTGGCATAGGCAGCCAAATTGTGGGAATTTCGAGAACTGACACTAATAGTCAGTATTGAGGGAAAAGAATTGGCATGGGTAGATAAATTATGGGCATTTCGAGGACTGACACTGGTAGTGAGTATCATGAGAAGAGAATTGGCACGAGTAGCCATATTGCGGGTATTTCGAGTTAGCCATATTGTGGGAATTTCGAGAATTGGCACTGGTAGCCATATTATGGTGGGTGTATTCGAGATCGGTTCTTACAGTGCAGTAAGAATTCGATAAGAGAGATCTGAGCTGTTTTATCATGCGAACGGCGTGGTTGATAGTCTGCTTGCACATTTTGGGCAGTGCCACGAAACGTCTTAAAGAGAGCGGTCTGGTCGTGAATCAGCCAGTAAGTATTATTTCGTGCTATTTATAATTGTTGCAAGCTACGGTAACAACAGTTTTAAGACGTTTCTACTACAATGACATTCGTAAATAATATTAATGGACCAAACAACTGACCTGAACAAACCATTTCGGTTTGATGGGACAAATTTTAAACGTTAGCAACATAAGATGAAATTTTTTCACACTATGAGAAAATTATACATGTTTTGAAAATCAATGTCTAATGTTGCTGGAGAAAGCTGGGGAAAAAAGGATAAACTAACTATTAATATAGCTCTCTAGAATGAAAATGATTACTTTTATGAATTTTATTCTGAATGAGTTGTCATAGGATCTCTATAATTACTACAACCCATATATGTCTGCCAAATTAATTTGGTTTGCACTTGAGAAATAAAGAAATATGATATTAATAAAGTTAAAATAAAAAATATATATGATGTTACTACTACCTCAAGTATCATATGACTGATGATAAATTAGTAGAGTCTCAGTCCAATGAGATAAAGAGAATTGCTCATGAAATCATTTTCAATGATATGCCCTTAGAGAGTTAGACTCACAGAGCCTATGAATGTGTATTTGTTGGGTATGTTATAAACAACAAGGCGTATAGGTTTTACGACCTTAACGCAAAAATGATCATTGAGTCTAACGATGTTGGCTTCAATGAAGAGAAATTCCTTTTTAAATTGAGGAATAGTGTGGGCACATCAACTAGTCACATACTTGTGATTAGAGATAATAATGGAAAATGAAAGGTTTAAAATAAAACCTAGAAGAAGTAAGAGAGCAATAATTATTAGAGAGTATAGACTTGATTTATGGTCTATATATTGGAGGATAATCCATCAACTCTCCAAGAAGTTTTGATTTCTTTGGACGTTGATTTCTGACGATAAGTCATAAATAATGAGATGAAATATCTAGAGTCGAACAAGAAATAGAATATGTTAGCTCAATCCACTGTGGAAGTTGAGATGATAGCATTAGCAACAACTAATGAAGAAGCAAGCTAGTTGAGAAGTTTGCTTGCAAAGATTCCCCTATGGGAAAATTGATATCAATTGCGTTGATCCATTGTGGTAGTATTGCGTCTATTGCAAAAATTGAGAACCTTTTTTATAGCGGTAAGAAACGACAAATTCGTCGTAAGCACAACACCATTAGAGAGCTACTCTCTACAGAGCTGTTAGAGTGGATCATGTACGCACTGAGAATAACTTAGCAGATCCTTTGACGAAAGGACTAGCTAGAGAGAAAGTCTATAATACTTATGTGACTATTGCCCTTAGAACAAGGATCACTCATAATGGTAACCCGACCTAACTGACTGGAGATCCCAAGAAATAGGTTCAGCGGGTAATAACAAGTTGTGAAGTGATATAAGAATGAACATACTATAAAATTATGATAAGCATGATTCCTGTAGCATATGTAAGGATGAGTTAAACTCTTAATGAGATCTATACTCCAATTGCAGTGGAGTATATAGGCTACAAGAGTACTTTTGATAGACTCACATATGTGAATGTGGAAGGGGGGTCGCTTCCTATAAAATTTTGGGGCATAAATTTCTAGAGCGTTCACTATACTGGAATAGACGTGCATGACCTTTAACGCAAGGGCTTTACAGAATACATCTTTGAAAAGGTTGTGTGTGGTTTGATGCCGGAGATAGAGTTCAAGACTACGAGTCACTCTAGAAAAATCTGGATCTTATTCACTATGCAAAGGCTCAAGTCGCATGACACCTTTGTTTATGCACAATCTTATTGAGACCACAAAAATTCTCGGAAATCATTTTTTAATTTCAATTGGGGATTGTTGGAACATGGTCTGTTGAAAACCATTAGTGGGAACTTTTGGGTGTGAAATCTAAAAAATTCCCAAGTCCCACGTAGAAAAGTTTTGAAAAAAAAAAAACAAGTCTCAAGTCCCACATTGGAGAGATGAGGAACATGGAAAAAATCTCATGTTATAAATAGAGGTTTTCTCCCCTCATTATAACTTGCTCCAAGTTGAATGTGTTTTCATTCAACTTTTTCTTTCTCCCTCATATTTTCCGCTGATGCATTTCTGGCAAACTTCTCCCCCTTTCTTTTCGTGGCACTAAGAATTGGCACATGCAACCAAATTGTGAGAATTTCGAGAACTGATACTAGTAGTCAGTATTGAGGGAAAAGAATTTGCACGGATAGCCAAATTGTGGGCATTTCGAGAACTGACACTGGTAGTCAGTATCGTGGGAAGAGAATTGACACGGGTAGCCATATTGTGGGTATTTCGAGAATTGACACTGTTAACCATATTGTGGGAATTTCGAGAATTGGCATTCGTAGCCATATTGTGGTGGGTGTATTCGAGATCGGTTCTTACAGAGCAGTAAGAATTCGGTAACAGAGATATGTACTATTTTATCCTAAGGACGACGTGATTGATAGTCTGCTTGCACATTTTGGACAGTGCCATGAAACGTCTTAAAGAGAGCGACCTGGTCGTGACTCAACAAGTAAGTATTATTTCGTGTCATTCATAATTGTTGCAAGTTACAGTAACAACACATAAGATTGTCACACCACTTGAACAATGTAGACTTCTGCCACCAGCCACAGGCTATCTACACCCTATTGTACCTTTCAGTAGGAGACAAAATGGACCTATGGTGCAAACAACACAGACTAATACAAGCATAAGTCAACTATCCACATAGTATGGACCTGTCAAAGCCGCCTGACATGGAAAAACAATAGTTGTCTATCTGGTGCAGGCCCGTCAAGCCATTTGATCGGCCAGACTAACATCTACAAGAGAATATTCTCCTCACCTTTCCACTATAAATACGGGATTTCTCTCGAAGTTTACTTGTTTACTCCCTCTCTTGCTTACAATATATTTCTTGATATTACTCTCTCATATTCTCTATCTCTTATATACTAACTTGATTATTAGAGAACCATTTTAGGTAGCTCCCCGATGCATTCAAGCATCTCTCAAGAGAAACTAGAAGATTTTTCCCTAACTTTCGTACACCCAGACCTTACCTTCTCAAAACTAAAGAATAAGTATAAAAAGCAAAAATGTTAAATAAAATTTAAGGAAACAAAAAACAACAATATTGAATAAAAAATTATTTATTACACATTCCAAGTAACTCCATGGATTGTTGAAAAGAAGAATATGTAAAAAAACAACTTCACATATAATCAAAAGAAGTTGGAAAAGCATAAAAAGAAAGACATGCAGATACTAAAAAAAGTAACAAAAAAGAAATCTACAAAAATAGGAGAAAAAGATGGACAAATTTGATATGAGGTTTGTTAAATTATATAGTTAAGGTATATACTAAGTAAAATCCAATAAAATCTTAAAGATAACTTAAATAATAATATAATTTTGAAATATTGAATATAAAATTGAATGGAGAATTGTTATTTTCTAAACTAGATAAAAATTGAAAAAGTTATATTTAACATAAGGAAATATATCTTCTTTCCCACCATATGTATTACTTCATATGCTATAAGTTATAGTTGATCAAAAAAATATGTAATAACTAAATTTTTAACTTAAATATATTTTGTTCAACAAATCACACCTCATATCACATGATGTAATACATATATTATGGAACAAAAAATACATTTTCTTACTAAATGTCACAGGCATCAAAACTTTTCACACACATACTCATTATGTAATCATAAATATTATAGTTTTATAGACACGTTTTCCTTAAAATACATTAAAAATATAAACATAAGACACTGTAAGTCTAACTAAAAAATAGGAAATATTGGTGTAAGTCACACTGTTCAGATATCTTTTCCTAAACTAATGTGAACACTAACCCGGTGCAGGAAATTACGAAGAAACTAAAAGACCCAATACAAAGTATTCCACATGGTTTGATACTACAAGAATTAACAAATAAATAGCACTTCAAGCAACAATACTCACATATCCACCATTACCAAACATCCCATCACACTTCTTCAATGGCTTCCAAAAGCAATCATCTCTTTCTCTTTATACCATTTTCACTCTTTACACTCTTCTCCCTCTTTTCATCCACCACCAATGCCCAGCTTTATCTACACCCTTTAGATCTCAATGCTTTCACAACTCTCCATAAGGACCTTAGAGTCAATGGTGAACTTCAGACACACACATCCCACCCTTGTAACATAGAGGGTGTTTTTTGTGAGAGGAGGCTCTCCAACAAAGAGAGCAATGTCCTTAGAATCACAAGAGTTGTTCTTACGTCCAAAGAACTCAATGGTGTTCTGTCTTCTGCTATAGGAAACCTCACAGAGCTTAAAGAACTCTCTCTTTCAAACAACCAAATGATTGACTTTATCCCACCCCAGATTGTTAACTGCAGAAAGCTTGAGATTATTGACCTCAGAAACAACCATTTCTCTGGTGAAGTTCCCTCTGAATTGTCTTCCCTTGTTCGCCTTCGAGTGCTCGATGTCTCTTCCAACAGCCTTTCTGGAAACTTGAACTTCCTCAAGTTTTTTCCAAATTTGGAAACTCTAAACATAGCTGATAACCTCTTTACTGGAAGAGTTCCCCCTTGCATACGTTCCTTTAGAAATCTTAGACACTTCAACTTTTCAGGGAACCTTTTTCTTGAAGGTTCTGTGCCTTCAGATACTGTTCCTAAGCGTTACAAATTCGCTGAGAGTTCGAATGTAAGATTAAATAGATCTGCACCTGGTCCAAAACCCAGAAAGATTAGTTTTAACAGTGCTCCTTCTCCGGCTCCATCAGGAGCGAAAACACATCACCATAAGTCAACAAAGAAAAAACTAGCTGAGTGTATTGTTGGTTTTCTTGCTGGAGCGTTCACAGGGACTCTATCAGGGCTCATATTTTATCTCATGTTCAAAGTGGCTTTGGCTTTGGTCAAAAGAGGCAGAAAGAGCTCAGGTGGTCCTTCAATTTATAGTCCTTTGATAATCAAGAAAAAAGAGGACTTAGCATTCTTGCAGAAAGAGGATGGAGTGGCTTCATTTGAACTCATTGGAAGAGGTGGGTGTGGGGAGGTTTACAAGGCTGAATTACCGGGAAGCAATGGTAAAATAATTGCCATAAAGAAGATTGTTCAGCCTTCTAAGGAAGCAGCAGAGTTGGCTGAAGAAGATAGTAGGCATTTGCAAAAGAAAATGCGCCAAATTCGATCGGAGATTAACACAGTTGGCCAAATTCGCCATCGCAATCTTCTGCCTTTGGTAGCTCATGTCTCTAGGCCTGATTGTCACTATCTTGTTTATGAATACATGAAGAATGGAAGCTTACAAGATGTTCTGAACAGAGTTAAAGCTGGCAAAGGGGAACTGAATTGGTTGACAAGGCACAAGATTGCTGTTGGTATTGCAGCCGGCCTTGAATACCTTCACTTGAGCCATAGCCCGTGTATAATTCATAGAGATCTCAAGCCAGCAAATGTTCTTCTTGATGATGGTATGGAAGCTCGAATTGCAGATTTCGGACTAGTGAAAGCAATGCCGGATGCTCAAACGCACATCACAGCTTCAAATGTAGCTGGCACTGTGGGGTATATAGCACCTGAGTATCACCAGATGCTCAAGTTCACTGATAAGTGTGACATATACAGCTTTGGGGTTCTGCTTGGTGTCTTGGTGATAGGAAAGCTTCCATCTGATGCCTTTTTCCAGCACACAGATGAAATGAGTTTGGTCCACTGGATGAGAAATGTGATGAGTTCCGAAAATCCCAAGGAAGCAATTGATCCCAAGCTTTTGGGAAATGGATATGAGGAGCAAATGCTTCTAGTTTTGAAGATTGCCTGCTTTTGCACATTCGATAACCCTAAACAGAGGCCTAACAGTAAGGATGTTAGGTGTATGTTGTCTCAAATTAAGCACTAAGTTTGTCTAAAAAATGGGGAAATAATGTGTACATTTTGTGCACTATGTTGTCATCTGTGTCTTTTTAAAGATCATCAATGATAACTATATGACAGGTGTTGGTTCAAAATGTAATTGAACAACAACAACTAATCCTTTATCTCACTAGGTAAGGTCGACTACATGGATGGAATGATGACATAATGCTCTATGTGTACTTGATGTACTTTATGCTATACATAGCCGGTCCTAAGTCCGGATAAAAGGTGAAGATTACAACCAACATAAAACTATGTCGAATCTCTATGATATGGATCAACTATATGAACGGAAATGAACAAATAGTTTACGATTTTGTTACAATGTTTCTTTTGTAGTATTATTATTGTGGAAGATAGATAAGTACAAGCAAAGTATCCTTCACCTATTTTCTTACCTTTTTGTTTCTCACTTCTCACTAAAATATAATTGGAAATTATATTTAATCCTGCAATAAAGGGGCAGAGAGATGGGTCCAAATTAAAAGGCAATTGACATAGTTGCCAAATTGCATATTGTAACATAAAGATTAACATATATATATGACAGGGCAAAGCAGAAAGCTGCACAGCCTCTGCATTAACAGAATGATTTCCATCAAGATGATATAGATCATAGAATATATGAAATCTACACATTTATATATTTTAAACAATCACAAAAGTAATAGCACTAGATGCATCAAAAACAATGGACAAAGGATTAACTCTTTAAATGTACAAAATACCAAGGCAACTGAGACAATGAATGAATCACTGCCACAACCAAACACGAAATTTGTTACACCTACCATATAATCATAATATGGTATAATTACCATATAAGTTAGCCAATTCTTTCTGTATGTTCCAGCTCCTACTTGTAGCTTTGAAACTACATAATCTGCATATTATTGACACATAAATATAATACAACAGTTACGCAAGAGATATTTTGTAGTTAAACAGAGCAACTAACATACAAGAGAAGTATTTAAGGGTTTCTTTCGTGGAGTTGAGTTTTGGAGAGGAAGACGGGGACAAGGCTTTAGAGCCATGAAAGGCAATTGTGAACTCTGAAACCTTCATTTTTCCTTGTTTCCCTCCAAAACCTAACTCTTCCCGCCAAAACTTAAATGGCAAATAAAGGAAATCGGAAGGTCCCAAATTTTTAAAGCAGCTTTTGTATTCCCCAATGTAGCTAATCTATACAATCCGCGCTATATGGGCTTCACAAGTTCACGCTGGACTCCAACCTGGAGTAACATGATCAAGTAAGTAAGCAAGCTATTCTCTTTACTTGCAAATATATCATAATGCTCAATTACCATGAGTACAAATTAGTGACTAGTGAGAGTGTAAAGTTGAACTTAAATTTATTTCATGATCAATGAAGCGGTTACAGAGCCGTTGAGCTTCTTCCATTACAGAGGGAGGCTGGAGAGGGGAAGCCGCCTAAAGTCCTGAACTAGGCCTATTATAGTTGGACATGCTCCTATTAGGCCTCAATGTGGATTACCGATCCAGAGCATAAAAATAATTGATTTTCTTGGTACATGATATAATTGATTACGTGGACTTATAAAGTCTTTCTAATATATTCAAGAATTTTTGAAAAATATATATAAATTTAGAGTGCTAAGAGTTTTTTACATTCTTACTATATTATCTACCATCATTTTAATCATTATTAACTTTTAAATAAGGGTGTAAAAGTTCGGTTTGATTCAATTTTTAGTGTATTTTAGTGACCAAACTAAACATAAACATATGGTTCGTTTTCCATGGGTTTTCCTATTATTTTTATAAAAAAATCTTGTGTCAACTTAAAGATCAACATTTACTACAAGAAATATTGTTTGTCCATAAAAGAAAAAACACTACTACTATGATTATAAAAAATCATGAATTATATATAGATGAGTAAAAAAATTGGAACTCATAATTGTTTGTTACAAACATATATAAGAATTATGTAATTTATAGAGGAAAATGAATTATCACATATATATAACAACACAATCACAGTTAGTAGCATATATATCTATTAATAATATATATAACAATATAATTCACGATTAGTACAATATATAATGGGTACATATATAACATTACTATTAACAATTAGTAGTACTTATAATAATAAATGTATAACAATATATAGTATATGTTAGCTTCAAACTCAATATCACAAAAGTTAAAAGATGTATTCCAAATAATCAAGACACTGAGAAATAATTTAGTAAGTAATAACATGTATAATACTAACATAACAATAATTTGATAACCTATATAATACTACAACTCACACAAAACTGATAATTTAAGCCACAAAATTGGTTGAAAAATTTAAACAACAATAAAACATCATTTCATTGTATCTTTTTCTTTAATAAGCGGTCTGTTTGGTTCTAACGTCTTAGGATATAAGGTATGCTCAACAACCAATGTGTCATGTTTATAATAATAAAGTGTATTTATTATTATCTTGTTATCATATTAATTGTTTGTCAAAATAACTAATATGAAATGTCTTTTGATTAAAATTATAGACATATTATTATAATAAATATTATAATAACGAGAAATGAATCTTTTTATAATTTTAATATAAATTATTCTTGATGGATTATTAAGCTTAGGACATAATTAATTTAGATAGATCAATATATATTTAGTAGTCTTTATTAGATAAAAATTAATATATTTCATTTATTAAATTACTCATATAAATTGTGCATATAGAGATATGACCATTGAACTGACTCAAAAGTTAATTTATAATGGTTAATATATTACATTTGAATTGTCAATAGCATATTCTTATGAAGAAATATATATTTTCCTTATACTTGATCATACTAATTAACAATTTATTTATTATATTTTGATATCGGACACCTAATGACTTATTATGTTACTTGAATGATTGTTGGGTATAATTAAATTTTTGTGTGGCATTAATGACTAATCAAGAAATAATCTATCAACTCATGATAATGAGTTTGAGCTCTATAGAAATAAAGACTTTGACTAATGGAAATAAATAAATGAGTTTCTTAAGTCATTCATTACACGTTAACTTATTAGGCAATTATACAATATTCTAGAGTTAACATAGAGTTCTAAAGATGGAAGAAAATATTATATTAATCTTCTAATGGTTCTAAAGTAAAAAATATTACTTTATTTTTATCCCGTTGTTAAGGAGTGTTGCTAGATGTCAACCTTGATTAGTAAATTAATGAGTTAATTTACTATCGGTTTAGTAATGAACCTACAAGGTCACATACTAATGAGCAGTGTTGTTAAAACTCTTTCATACCGGTCGGTTAAACCAGTAAACTTATAGTACAATAATTATACAAGCCATGCAATCATATTAGTTAATACCGACTAAAATCGATCATATTGGTCGATTTTCAATTGAACCGTACCTGTCATATTGATCGGTTTTTATTTAAAATTAAATTTTTAATGAAAATAAAAAATATATTGGTTTTTATTGATTTTTCAACATTAATGTTAATATACTATATATGTATATCTAATTTTATCGGTGTGCGGTTTAATTAGTGAACCACCGGTTGAACCGTTATACCACTATATCAGTACCCTAACCCGTCTAATGACCAGTATTGTATTAATAACACTGCTAACGAGTGTTATGATTTTTGTTGGACAAAAAAATATTATTGATTAAATTAAATAGTTTAATTTTACATATGTAATATAATTAAGTGAGACTTAACTAGTATATTTTAAAGGTTTGCTTAAATTAAAAAAAATGATAAGATCAATGATTAATTTAAACATTTCAAAAACCAAAAGCAAAATAACACATTAAATAATATTGATGTGTGGTTGCTAAAAATTAGTAACTTAATTGATTGGAGACGTTCTTGCTTTATTGTTTATAAATGAGAAAATGTGCATATTGAGCATATGTACAAAAGAAAATGAAGAAAATGTGTTCTTTTTCAATCTTTTCTTATTTTGTCATTTTGTTTGAAATGTTAGAATATATTAGAATATTTATTTGCTTTGACTCGTTTTATTCAAGGGATCAAGTATTAATATAATAAGGATCAATCTCGATGTAAATATATGTGTATGATTTTCATACTCTTGTACTGTGTTAAATGTTATTGTTCTTTAAATTCACACACTGTAATTTTTTTTTTAATTTCATCACACAGTCACCCTTAGTTCAAAGTGATTGAATTACTGATGCAAATCATCACACTGTGATGAGTGTGAATGTTATAAATTTCAAATATTTATATATAATTAGTTATGTTATATGTACGTTTGCTGTGTTATGTGATATGCCTATTATATGAATTTAATTCCACCACACGGTTATTTGTTTTAATTCATCACACAATGATGACTTCAATGTTATTGAAACTGCTGATGAAAATGTTTTGCTGCATCTAATTCTAATGTGTATGGGCATTATATATGTATACATATATATGTTATATAAATGTGTTAGCAATCATTGAGATTTTTCTTCTGTAACTTCACAAGTATTAATAAATGATGATTAATTAGTAAACTAATATATAAATTAGATTTATATATCATAGTTATAAATTCAAGAATATATATATTTGTACATATATATTAATAATAGGTTTCATGTGATGAAATGTAATGAACAAAATTACTTCATTGTTCATAAATTTATTTTAAATAAGATACATTTTAAGAGTGTTAATTATTTAATTTCAAGAGATGATCTAACTAGTAGATGACTTGTAATTAAGAGGATTAACAGGGTATGTGATACCAATCAATTAAGAATTAATTTTATCACTAATAGCGTAGATTACCTAGGGAGTGTAGAAATTAATTTAATTATACTTATAGAAATGACTTGACAAATAGAGAGCTTTTTGTTAATTTTGAATAAAATTGTATGTGATATATTTGCCTTAGAATGTGCATTAGATATGACTTGACAACAAGTGTTTGTTCACATTTTTAAAGACATTTATTTTATATTTTCACTAGAAGAAATATTTATTTCTTAAATTGCTATAGTAGTAAGTGGAAGTATTTTATTTATGATATATCTCTTTACATAAATATGTTCTCACATATTTGTTTAATTGTATAGATTTATATCGATGTGTCTTCTTTGTCATTACGAGCGATACTTGCTTATGGAAAGTTGGTTGGTGACGACTTTCATGACTGGTACCGAACTATGAGAATCATTCTCATGCATGAGAAACTTATCGATACGATCAATAAGCCTGTGGTGCATGAACCAATCAATAATGATGATGTTGAGGCAGATAGTGCTTATAAGAAGTACTTAGAGGGCTTCATCAGTATAAAATGCCTCATCTTAGTATCTATGAGTTCTGAACTCCAAAGGGAGCATGAGGAGATAGACCCAACTAACATTACTGCACATCTTAAGAAGATGTATGGTGCATAGAGTAGGACAACTAGATATTAGTTGTCAAAGACTCTATTTAGGTCCATGTTGAATATGAATGCTCAGGTGGGACCCCATATTCTGAAAATTATTAGTCTTATGGAACAACTTGAGAAGTTGGGTTACAAATTTGGGAAAGATTTATCCCAAGATTTGATTTTGTAGTCACTCCTTGTCTCATTCTCATCATTCATTGTTAATTTAACATGAATAAGATGGATTGTGACTTGCATGAGATGTTGAATATGTTGATTGATTATCAGAATCAAATTGACTGTGGAAAGAACAAATGATCTGTCTTTATAGTTGGAAAGTTCAACAAGAAAAATGGCAAATGGAATAATAAGTCTAGAAAGAAGCCTTTCGCGCCAAAGGCGGTGTAACCAAACCTAGGGACAAGAAAGGCGGTGTTGACCAAAGCAATACTGAATGTTTCTTCTGTAAGGAAAAGGGACACTGGAAGTGGAATTGTCATAAGTATCTTGATTCTTTAAAAGAAAAGAAACAAGGTGAGACATTAATGTAAAATGTTTTCATGATTTCCTTAACTGTAACTGATTCTTCAATATGGGTATTAGATACTGGCAGTAGTTCTAACATCTGCAATTCATTGTAGGGACTACAAATAATTAGATGGCTGAAGAAGGTAGAAGTCAATCTCCAAGTGGAAATGGAGAAAATGTTGCAATCAAGGCTATAGGAATAGTCTCCTTAATAATGCCGACTAGCCATGTTCTAGTCTTGAAAACTTGTTACTATGTTCCTAATTTTATTTCGAACATTATTTCAATTTCTATGTTGGACACTCATGGTTATCATTTTGTTTTTAATAAAGGTGTTTTCTCGATTTATAATAATGACATCTTCTATGCGAATAGATATATCCAACACTGTATTTATGTCTTACCTCAAGTGCGTTTTAACTCGATTATGCATGTTTCTAGTCGTAAAAGAGAAAAAGATAATCAAGTAAACAAAACATATATTTGGCATTGTAGACTCGGTCATATTGGTGAGAAAAGAATTAGCAAGTTGCACAAGGAAGGTTACCTTAACAATTATTGTTATGAATCATATATGACTTGTGAATCTTGTCTCAAAGACAAAATGACCAAATCTCCATTTATTGGAAAAGGAGAAAGAACCTCTGAATTATTGGGACTAGTTCAAACAGATGTTTATGGGGCCATGAGAATTCAAGCCAGAGGAGGATATTCTTATTTTATCACATTCACTAATGATGTTTCGCGTTATGGTTTTTTGTACCTCATGAAACATAAGTCTGAATCATTTGAAATGTTCAAAAGATTTCAAAGTGAAGTGGAAAAGCAAACTGATAAAAATGTCAAGGTGCTAAGATCTGATAGAGGATGAGAATATCTTAATGTTGATTTTCTTGGTTATTTAAAAGAGAATAGAATTCTCTCACAATGGACACCTCCAGGTATGCCACAACATAACGGTGTATATAAAAGAAGGAATCAAACCTTATTAGATTTGGTAAGATTCATGATGCGGTTCACTAATCTTCCAATAAGCTTATAGGGATATGCTTTGGAAGCGGAAAATTATTTGTTAAATAAAGTTCCCACAAAATCTGCTACAACGCCACATGAGATATGGAAAGAGTGCAAACCAAGCCTTAAGCACATTAAAGTTTGGGGATGTTTAGCTTACGTTAAGAGATTACAAACGAATAAACTTGAAGTAATGTAAGACAAATGTAGATTCATTGGGAATCCTAAGGAAACAATGAGATATTATTTCTACCATCCTTCTGACCATAAAGTGTTTGTGGCAAGAGGAGGAACTTTTTTAGAAAGGGAATTTCTTGCAGAAGGAATTCAAGGTAAAGAAATAGTGCTTGACGAAGATCAACAAACAATGAAACATCTATTGCTCAAGAACATGATATGGAACTTGAGCAACCTTGCTTAGATGTTTTAAGTTCAACATGAACGTTACCATCTTCAACTGATGAGGTTCAATACCCGATTGTAGTTCAGGAACATGTTATTGAACCAATTCAAGAACAAATGGAACAACCAATGAATCCAGAACAAGGGAGTTCGGATGCACAAGTGCCTCTTAGAAGATCTACGAGATCACGTCGTGCACCAAATAGATTAAAGTTGATGGTGCTAGATGCAATAGAAAATGAGGATTATCATTTTGATGGTAACCCTAAATGTTATGAAGAGGCCATGCAAAGCTTGTACCATGAGAAATGGCAAGAAGCCATGGAATCTGAAATAGAATCCATGAAGACCAATCAAGTATGGACTTTAGTTGAGGCTTCAAAGGACATAAAATAAGTTGGTTGTAAATGGGTTTACAAGAAAAAGATTGGAGCATATGGAAAGGTTGAGACTTATAAAGCTCGCCTTGTTGCCAATGGATATCGTCAAAAGGAAGGAATAGATTATGACGAGACTTATTCTCATGTGGCAATGCTCAAATCGATTCAGATTCTACTTGTTATAGCAGCATACCATGATTATGAAATATGGCATATGGACGTGAAAACAACTTTTCTTAATGGAGAGTTGAAAGAGGATGTATACATGACACAACATGAAGGTTTGCACACCTATGTCTTATCATAATAAAGTTTGCAAGCTACAATGGTCCATTTATGGATTAAAGCAAGCTTATAGAAAGTTTGAATATTCACTTTAACAACATAATCAAAATGTTTAGTTTTATAAGATGTGAAGAAGAACCATGTGTTTACAAAAAGGTTGGTGGGAACATGATCATCTTCCTATTGCTATATGTTGATGACATATTGCTCATAGGAAATGATATTCCGAAATTGCGATCTACAAAGATTTAGCTATCAAAATAGTTCTCCATGAAGGATCTGGGAGAATCAGTTTTTATTCTAGGAATAAAGATCAATATAGATAGATCCATAAGATTGCTTGAACTCTCCCAATCTTTGTACATTGATAGCATCTTGAAGAGGTATAACATGGACAACTCCAAAAGAGGCTATGTACCTATAGGATCTGGAGTTACTCTCAGTAGACAGGATTGTCCTAAGACCACTAAAGAAAGAGAACGCATGAATAAGGTACCATATGCTAGTGTTGTGGGAGCTATCATGTACACCATAACTTGTACACGACCTGATATCACATATGCACTGGGTGTAACTATCCGATATCAAGCAGATCCAAGTGAGGAACATTGGAAAGTGGTTAAGACCATTCTTAAGTACTTAAGAATAACTAAAAACCAATTCTTCATATATGGAGAGTCCAAACTCAAGTTAAAGGGTTATACCGATGCAATTTTTCAATCAGATAAGGATGATATCAAATTAGTTTTTGGTTATGTCTTCACTTTGAATGGAGGCACAATATGTTGGAAAAGTTCCAAACAAGATACAATAGCTTATTCAACTACTGAAGTAGAGTATATAGCAACAAGTGAAGCTGCTAAAGAAGTTGATTGGATAAAAAACTTCCTAACTGAACTTGGTGTAGTTCCTTCGGTGGAAGAACCAATTACGTTATTTTATGACAATAACAGAGCTATTTCTCAAGGACAGGAGCCAAGATCCACCCAAAAATAAGCATGTCTTGCGAAAATATCACCTCATTAGAGAAATCATTGGACATGGTGATGTTAAGCTACAAAAGGTAGATGGTAAAGAAAATTTGCAGATCCATTCACTAAAGCACTTGGCATAAAAGAGTTTGATAAGCATAAGTGAGAGCTGAGAGTGAGGTACATGACTAATTGGCTCTAGTGCAAGTGAGATATTGTAGGGATATAAGGTATGCTCAAAAACCAATATGTCATGTTTATAATAATAAAGTTATATTTATCATTATCTTGCTATCGTATTCATTGTTTTTCAAAATAATTAATATGAAATGTCTTTTATTAAAATTAGAGACTTATTATTAATCTAAATTTTTCTCGATCATATGATTATTAAGCTTAGGACATTATTAATTTAGATAGATGAATATATGTGTAGTAGTCTTTATTAGATAAAGATTAATATATCTCATTTATAAAAGTACACATATAAATGATGCATATAAAGATATGATCATTGAACTGACTCAAAGAAGAATTCCTAATTGTTAATATATTACTTTTGAATTGTCAATAAAATATTCTTATGAAGAAATATATATTTTCCTTAGGCTTGAGATTATCATAGTAATTAGTAAGTTATTTATTATATTTTGATATCGAACACTTAATGTCTTACGATAGTTGAATGATTATTGAGTATAATTAAATTCTTGTAGGATTAATGATTAATCAAGAAAGAATTCATCAACTCATGGTAATGAGTTTGAGCTCTACAAAAATAAAGACTTTGGCCAATGGAAATGAATAAATGAAGAAACCAGTTTTTAAGTCATTTAGTACACGTTAACTTATTAGAATTTGACAATTATATCATATTCTAAGTTGTAAAGATGGGAGGAAATATTATATTAATCTTATAATAGTTCTAAAGTAAAAGATATTACTTCATTTCTATCCGGTCGTTAAGGAATGTTGCTAGATGTCAACCTTGATTAGTAAATTAGTGAGTTAATTTACTACCGGTTTAGTAATGAACCTAAAGGGTCATGTAACACCTCAGTTATGTCATGCAACGTGCCAGGCCTATACATATACTGAGCGTGTCACCGGTAACACCTAGTCCTGACATGCGACCTCCTCGACCCATGAATACACTGAGCGTGCCACCCACGAGCTTAAATACCCCCTCCAATATTTTATTCCCCACAAAGGGGAGCCTCCCGCGACTCGAACCCATGACCCCAGGGATAAATAGTCATTCTTCACATGAGTCGCTACCATTAAGCTAGACCTTTCATGTAATAGCAAGCATATTAACAAAAATTTCCTTTTTTAGCAAGTGGCAGTTATAACAGTTAAAACTGTTAGCTATAAATATCAAATTTTAACTGTTTTGTGGTTAACCAATTTTTCAGAAAAATTAATTACTTACTCTTGTATCTTCTTCTTCTCTTGAATAATATACACTCGGGATCCTCCAATTCTATAGGAATCCCCTGATTTTTACACTATAATTCTTCGAATCACTTACAATTCCTAGAATTCTATTTCATCCTTGTCAATTAGTATTAGATTGGGTATTTCCTTGGCTACACGCAGCAATGACAGAATCAACAAGAAGTCAAACTTCATTGAGGGAGGTATAGGAACGATTGGAAACAAGAATGTCGGCAAAGATTGAATCAAAGATGATGGAATTAGCAGGTTCTATTCAGAAATCTTTGAATGAGTCGTTGAAGGTCATGATGGAAGAATTAATGAAAAATACATTGGATGGGTCAGAGGATTCGACTCGATCCAGAATTGGCACTTCAGGTGAGAAACGATCTAACTCCCATTATTCTTGTGGCACACATTTATCAAGAATTGATTTCCCTCGTTTTAATGAGGATAATGTCAAACAATGGGTTTAACAGTGCGAAACTAGCTTAATGGTAGCGACTCATATGAATAATGACTATTTATCCCCCAGTTCATGGGTTTGAGTCACGGGAGGCTCCCCTTTGTGGGGAATAAAATACTGTTAGATATCAGTAGCAGAATACACCTAGAAGGGGGGTTGAATAGGTGTGGCGGAGCTCAAGTTCCACTTTTTGGGTTTTTACACACTTGCTGAAAAATGGTCAGTTAATCGATTAAGCATTGTTCATAATCGATTAACCAGTAATAGAACCAGAATGATCAGAACAACAACTTGCACAGTTATTAACCAACACACAAACAGATATACAACAGATACTTTTATGCAAGATTAACAAGAACATAGCAAGGAACAAACATGCAAAATATTAGCTCTAAACTCGTATTAAAACATCTTGAAATATAAAAGAGAAAAGGATAGAAAAGATTGCGCAGGGATTTTATCCTGGTTCGTTTTGCTGTCCACTACAAAAATACATCCAGTCCTCCCCTCTGATCTGGGAGATTTTCCTTCTTCACTATAGAACACAATGTAAGTTACATACACGCTTCTAATTACAAGACTCAAACGCTCTTTTCTTGGAACCCAAAGAACTTCGTCACCCTTGGTTTGACCCTTCCTAAAATCGCCTCCAAGAAAACCTTTCTTACCGCGATTCGGCCCCAGCCAAGGTATCGCTCTTTATCCTAGGACCTCCAAGTCTTTGTGAAGAACACCTTACCTAACCGCAGCTAGGATTTTCCCAATCCTTGAATTAACAATGCTTTGAGTTATGAATTAGTACTTAATACTCGGATATTACAATAAAGATCAAAGACTAAAACCTAAGCAAGAACTCACAAGACGTCCTAGTCTAATACGAATGTTCATGCATGAGGTTTCTGAAAAATGCAATCATAAAGAAGTATCTCTTTTTCTTTTCAAGAAATACAAGAATGATGCAAGAAAGCTTTTCAAGAATCATGCAATATGAAGATGAAAACTAAGGCCTTAGCCTGATCTAATCTTTCTCCTAATTCAACACTCTCTAATAGATTCTAACAATGACGGTTTATAACCTTTTCTCTGTGTTTTTCTCTCTTAGCTGTTTCTGCAATTAGCCAGTATTTATACAAAACAGATTTTGCCTCTAAAAACGGTTTTTCAGTTATGTCTCACGTTAATCGATTAAGCCATGGGGTTAATTGATTAACCAATGTATTTTTAATACATGATTAAATGGTAAACTACTTATATGATATATGCTCATGCAATACATGATTTCCAAAGTATAATACCTTTAATGCACAAAATAAATGTATTCAAATGCATGGACCTAATTATCATATATCTCTAGATGATGTCTCATTTTAGTGGATTAATTTATTTATTAAGTCTTATGAGACTCACACATAAGTTTACCTAACCTAGACTCAATATCTATGGCAAACATCTTAGACTTTTAAAAAGATAATAAAGAATTATAACCTAAGTCTAATAAGTCACCACATGAGCCTCGACATGTTGATTTTTGAGCCATCTTCAAGCTTTAACTAATTCCTTGTCTTCATCAAAACATAGGCAAAACATTGCTAATGCAATCCTTGACACTTTGCACTTTCAAATACTGTAGGGGTATTTAAGCTCATGGGTGGGACGCTCAGTGTATTTATGGGCTGGGGAGGTCGCATGTCAGGATTGTGGTGTTACCGGTGACATGCTCTGTATAGGTATGAGTCTGGGAGGTTGCATGACATAACTGAGGTGTTATAGGTCACACACTAACGAGTGTACTGATTTTTGTTGGACGAGAAAATATTATTGATTAAATTAAATAGTTTAGTTTTGCATATTTTATTTTAAGTGAAATATTATTATATTTTTGCTAGCACCAAAAAATATAAATAATATTATTCAGTCATATGTAATATAATTAAATGAGACTTAATTAATATATTTCAAAGTTTGTTTAAATTAACAAAAAATGGAAGGATCGATGATTAATTTAAACAATTAAAATGTCAAAAGCAAAATAACACATTAAATAGTAATGGTGTGCATTTGCTAAAAATGAGCAACTGAATTTCTTGGAGACGTTCTTAATTTATTGCTTATAAATGAGAGCATGTGCATATTCATACATATATACAAAAGCAAAAGAAGAAAACGTGTTCTTTAATCTTTTATGGTTTTGCCATTTTTTTTTAAATATTAGAATATATTAGACTATTCATTTGTGTTGATTTATTTTGTTCCATAGATCAAGTGTTGATACAATAAAGATCGATACACGTTAGGATCTTCATACTTTTGAATGGTGAAATCTTCGAAAGCCATCATAGTCTCCTAAGGTATTTTTGCAAACATGTTTACCTTATTGTTACATTGTATACATATTTTAACACAAATATATATATCAGTTATTTTTCCATTGTACGTGTTAGGAACACATATTTAACCTTCACATCAATTCCTAAATTTAGAAACCATAAACTGAATTGAACATAAGTAGTTTCTTAAAAAAATAATTGAACTGTGAAACCGTACCGAACAACATTTTGCAGTTTGGTTCCATTGGTTTCGTGGTTTAAATCGGAATCGCTTACACCCCTACTTTTAAATAAAAGTAATGCAAATGAATGGTGGTTGATACGTTGACTGTATATAAATCTTTATAATAGGTTTTAAATTTCTCTCGTCAAATTATTTTGCTTCCTATACTACAAAAGCGTTATCTTATATTAAATTTATTTAATTTTGGTTATTGTAATTAGACTTTTTTTGGGACATCAGAAAAGAAAAGAAACACAACTAAAAGATGAGGAAAGGTCCATTTGCAAGATATTAAGTGCTCCCGTAGATGGTTTATCCTAAGAAATTGAAGAGATATTCTAACTCAAACTAAGCGACTGATGTAAAATTACAATAGCATTGTTGTAACATTCTTAACATTCATATTACAAGACTGTTGTATTGTTCGGAATGTTCTATGTTGTAATGTTCCAAGCCATCTTTCACTATTAATAGAAGAAAAACTCCCTACTAATAGCAGTAATTCATAAAAGCCGAACTTCTAGATATCTTGAAAAATCACTTTCAGTACTTTCCTCCTGAAGAAATAGACAAACAATCACAAAAATGATAGTGTTATCTCTATTTTAGTCACAACATATTGACTCAAGCATTTTCTTATACACTTTGTATGCAACTGTCACAAGTATAGGACCATGACAACAACATACATATTGAATAACAAAAAAAGCCAAGAACATCAAATTCATATATCTTCCCTGTAGTAACTTGGTTTAATAGATTTAAATAGATTTTTCAATACTCAAGGGGTGACTAGAACCACAAAACAGTCCTAGTTATCTAACTTTTCATGACCAATTTGGTTTCATAATTACTGTAAAATGCAAGAGCAAACAAAAAATGAGCAAAAGATGGAAAATTGTTTCCAAAAGATGGAAAATTGTTTCCAAAAGATGGAATAAAGTTCACTAACCATTGTTTCCAAAATAAAATCAAATAGAATGCACTCCCATATGGTGGATCATACGTCTAAGACATGTAGCCTTGGGTTTAGAGATGGCGGCAATTTCGATGCCAATACAAAGTTGGGAGAAGTGTTGGTTATGAAGGTGTTGCTGGTTCTCTGCTTTGTTAGATAACAAGGGCTTATAGTCATCTAAAGGGGTGAATAGGTGTAGCAATATACTATAGCTTCTTTTTCGATTCAATGAGATATTTAAAAAAAATACTAGTTTAATCGATTATACAAATCCTTAATTGATTAATGACAACACATTTTAAGTGATTATATACATTGTTAATCGATTAACTCTTTTCTTTTCTTTCTTGAAAAATAGGATTTCTTGAACAGAAAGTTATTCGAAATTTCAATCAATTCACATGCAAGACTTAACGAATTTATGTCTAATTAATATCACATAATCAGATCAAATAGTAAACTCAATGAGCAAATTAATTCTAGCTAAACAAATCATAAATTGATAGAAATTAAAAGATAAGGGATAGAAAACTCAAGACGCCAATTTTATTCTGGTTTATTTGCGGATCCACCTGCAAACTACATCCAATCCTCCACTTATGATCTTGTGAGATTTTTCTTCACTAATGAAAGTCAAATATTTTGCAAAACACACTTCCAATCAATACAAGACTTCTTTCTCGGACTAACGAGATGCGTGATTGGTTTGACCCTCAACCATCTATGGATAATCCTCACCACATATGGTTCTTGCCTCAACCAATCCTAACTCACATCCAAGACCCTTGTATTAGTGAATACTCAACTTAACCTCAACTAGGATTTACAACTCAATTCTCTACTACACGATAACACTAATGCACCAAGAGAACTCAAGAAAAACGTCACAAGTTGTTATTGCACCTTAATTGTGCTAATCTAACAATCCAAAAACAACACTAATACCTGACACGAAATTTCACAAAAGACTGAATAGAAAATTGTGTGATTTTTCTAGGTTTTTGAAAATTGGTTTTGACATTCAATGCTCAAGATGATAATTTCAAATATCAAGAAAGCTAAAAGACTTTTCACACAACATTAATTTCACTCAAAATGTATTTAAAAATCAATCTCTGAAAATTTTCTAACCTTCATTGATTATGAGCAAATGAGAAAAAAATAATTTTTATATGAAATTGATTTATGCATTATTTAACGGCACCTAGAAATTAAAATCTTTAGCTACTATAACTCTGTTAATCAATTAAACATATACTTAATCGATTAACGAGTTTTCATTAGCATTTAATCGATTAATACATGATGTAATCAATTAATTGTATTGAAAAGTAGTTTCTTTAATGTATAATGAACCTTCTACATGATATGTGAATGCATGATATATGATTTTCAAAAGATATAATATTTTGATGCATTAAAATCAATATGTGGGTGCATGATCATGTTTGTATGAATGTAAGTCTCTTATTTTAAGTTGTTCAATTTTACTTTTGTGAGACTCCCATAATGGTTCACCTACCCTAGACTCCTTCTAAGCAAACATCTTAAGACTCTATAAAAACAAATCACTTAACCTAAGTCTTCCTTCATGTTGACGCTTTGAATCTTGGCTTTGTTGTTTCCTAAGTTGTATTAGTCTTCAAGCTTGCATTTGTATCCTTGTCTTCATCAAAACTATATAATGTTTACACATATGCAATCTCATGCTTTACCATATCTCTATTTTGTTCTTTAAAATTCTATGTTATTGTTTTCTATTCAATATTTAACTGTCATTTTTCATTGGTTAAAGTAGATAACTCATCTCATTTTACCAAAAGATATTTTAGTCTCCTATTATATTCTTGCTAAAACAATTGGAATCCTTATATATCCAATTTATCTGATTTAAATCAAGCCACATACATGTCATCTTTGTATATTCAATTTATGTATGTCATCTTTGTATAATCAATTTATGTTCATTGATACACAAGAAGGATTTCAAGAAATAAATATCTCATATTTACCATTTTTAAACATGGTTGTGCATTTCAAAGTCTTATACTATCAAGTGACATGTAGATATTTACTCTTCTTATATAGAACGGATAAATCTCATCTATATCACTCATATTCCTCTACATGATTCACATTGTACCCATTATCGCCTTTATAATCACCATGTTTCACGTCACATATACTAACTTTAAAATATAGAACTATTCAGGTAGGAGTTATAATGACTTCAAGTCAAAGGACTAAATATACCAATATCACATGGAGAATCATTTAGGATACTCTTATAATGATTCATGCAACGTTCTCATGGTAAGTCAGTCCAACACATCATTACTCTTAATGTGGCTCGTGTGAAGGTTAAACATCTCATATTCATGATTCGGAACATTTAGATTATCAACACTCACATATTAGTGTTAATATTGCCCTATATTAATAATGACTAGGGACAACTTTTTAGAATTGTATTTTATAGGATCTATCTATCAAATCTAATATTTCACGTTTTACAAATTTATATATACTACTCTATAACAACTAATATTCTTTGTACAAATATTAAAGTAAAATACCTTAACTTATTATAAATAATAATATGATACATAATATGTTTGGAACATATTTATTCTAATTGCATACACTCATAATCTCTCACTAGTAGTAGAGCCAATCAAGTATATGCTTAAAGTCAGTTGTTTTAGTATGATTGCCATGCTTCTGCTATGCAAGATGTTTAGTCAAATGATCAAAAACATTATCATTGATATGCCCTTTGCATATTTTCTTTCTTAGCTTATGAAATGACTCCATTATTGTCACAATAAAGACTCTTTAGGTCCACAATGGTAGGAAGAACACCCAATTAGAAAATAAACTTTTTGATCCAAACTACTTCTTTTTGATACATTTGAAGGAGCAATACTAAACCTCTATTATAGAATTAGCAATTATTTCTACTTGTAAGTTAATCTTTTGAAATAAGTTAATTTACAATCTAACCAAAATATTTCGATTTTAACTATGTATGATGTCCGAGCTAACAAAAGTGGAAAGAATATTTCACAGACTTTGATCTAGAGATGAGAATCCTATAAAACATTTACATAATAATAGCTTTGTCAACTAGATTTCACAAAGCATTTGTTTGGATGAAAAACTTGCCTACGTTAAGAGATATGCTCGAATCATTAGCTACCATTCAATAGGAATCACCTCTTCCAGACAGTGTTGATGACTTTTGGAAAAAGAGTATAACTCTTAATTGGCTCAATGCAAACATGTGTTCTTGATCACTTTAGAGAACTAACTTAGCAAGTATCGGACTATGTGATTAAAACAATTGTGATATGATATTTTTAATGTATGCTGAGACATGTCAGAATCGAGAAATTTTAGACATCTTAAATTTTGTGTGTATATATATTTATATTTGTATTTGTATCATATGCTATGTACTCTATCCTAAATAGTGGAGAGACCTACCCCATAAATACATAAAAAACATCAAATTTAATGTTTTTTTTTTTGGAAATAGTCATTATTAACTAATTTCTTTTTTCAATTACCCCTTAAACTTTAATTATTGCTAAAATTAGTTCAGTAAAAAGATAATGTTAAATTACTAATAGTGAAAAATTATCACACGTCCATTTTATTTTAATCTCGATTATCAAATCTTTATAATTTATTTTTTTATAAACTAATATTATTGCATTGCCCTTATAAATTTGAAATTTATTAATCCTCTTGTTCTTAATTAGTTCGCATTTTAATGACAGTTTCGATGCTAGCTAACATGCATCGGTGTGTTGCTATTGGTGTAAGTATAATGATAGTAATTTCTTTATTAGCCTATTATTAATGTGACAATATCTATATGTAGAGACCAATTTTATGATCAAATAAGAATATGTGAAAATAGATGAGATGATTGTGTGTATGATATTCTTGTATTGAAATGCACTATCCACTCATACATTTATGCACTTGTTATACTTAGAATAACAATCATAACTACTTTCCAACTATAACAACTACTAACTAATCCTTTTGAATTACTTAATTCCTAACATCCTTCCTTAATCCAAAAGGAATTTTACAGCAACAAATCAATACAAAACAAAGAGGCAACAATGTAAAGACAATACACTCTTTAAAAAACCAAAAACATGTTTTATTGGAACTTGATCAATCCTAGCATTTCTCTCATCTTCTCTAACCTATCTACCTTTAATAGCTTAGTCATAGCATCCGCTATCTGAATTTTTGTTTTGTAATGAACTAACTCAACCTTCCTTTTGCCAATTTGATCTCTCAAGAAATGATATTTAGTCTCAATGTGTTTACTTCTTCCATGACTAACTAGATTCTTTGCTAAGTTAATGGTTTATTTGTTGTCAACTCTCAATTCAATCTTCATGTCTTCTTCACACTTCAACTCCGCCATTAAAGATGTTAACCATAAGCCTTGACAAGCAGCATTGCAGGCTGCAATGTATTCAGCCTCACATGTGGAGAGTGCCACTATTTCTTGCTTCTTGGAACTCCATGAGATTGGAGCACCAGAAATAAAGAAGGTGTATCTTGATGTGATCCTTCTATCCTCCTTGTCTCCACACTAATCAAAATCTGAGTATCCAACAAGTTGTAGTTCATTCTCCTTTTTCTGATTAGGAAACATAATGTCACAGTTAAGGGTCCTTTAAGTACCTCAAGATTCTCTTGGCTGCTGTCCTGTGTGATCGGTTGGGGTTGGCCAGGTGTCTACTTATAACTCTTGCACCATAGGCTAATTCAGGTCTGCTATGATACACAAACCTTAGGCAACTACCATTTGTCTGAAGAGTTTTGCATTTAATGATTTCTGAGTTGGTAAGTGATCTGATTTCGCATTGTCTTCAACTAGTACCATCACAGGATTACAATTCCGCATTTTAAACCTCTCTAGAACTTCTATGATATATCTCTTTTGATGAATAATGATCCCCTTGTCTATTTTTAAAAACTCAATTTCCAAAAAGTAAGCCAATTCACCTAAGTCTGTCATTTCAAACTCAGACTTAAGTTTTCCCTTCAACTTCAGGATTTCATCCTCACAACTCCTTGTTATGACTAGATCATCCACATAGAGGCAGAGTAAAATCACTTCATTTGTTGTTGGCATGCTCACATAGACTCCATGTTCTACTATGCACTTGGTGAAACCAATTGATATCAAGAAGGAATCAATTCTCTTGTTCCAGGCTCTAGGAGCCTATTTTAGTGCTTTTCTTAGTCTTAATACTTTGATTTCATCCCCTGCTATCTCAAATCCAGGAGGTTGTGTGATGTATACTACCTCTTCAAGAGGCCCATTCAGGAAAGCACTCTTGACATCAAGCTTTCACAACTTCCAATTATTCCTGCTTGATAAGGCAACAATCAGCCTCACAGTTTCAAACCTGGCAACGGGTGCAAACACCTCTGAGTAATCATAACCTTCTCTTTGCATGTAACCCTTTGCCACTAACTTGGCTTTGTGTTTGGAGATGCTTCCATCAAGTCTGAATTTGACCTTATATACCCACTTCACTACAATTGGAGTCTTATCTGCTGGTAGATAAGCCAATTCCCTTGTGTTATTTTTCTCAATGGACTTGATCTCTTCTTCCATTGCACTGACCCAAACATATTTTTTGATTGCTTGATTGAAAGTTATTGGTTTAGCCTCAGCCATGAGTGCAAAATGAATTAAGTCACCTTCTTATGTGATTGCATTATTTGCAAGCATCTCAAATTCACTAAGTCTTGCTAGTTTGTTCCTTGTCCTTGTAGGTCTAGGTTCCACAATTTCTTATCTTGAGGATGAATTTTTTGTCTGTATGCTCTCCTTATCTTATTCTATAGAAACTAGAGCCACTAGTTCCTTGTGTTCAATTTTTTTGAGAAGAACCTTCCATGAACTTATCTCATCAAACTTAACATCTCAGATGAAAACTATCTATTTTGTTAGAGGGTTGAGAAGTTTGTATGATCTTGTTGGGTTGTAGCCAACAAAGACCAGTAACTCACTCTTATCATTTAGCTTCCTTCTTGTCTGGTCTAGTATATGCCTATCGCATATTGAACCAAACACCTTTAGATGCTTCATTGATGGTCTTTTTCTTGTCCATACCTCCTCGGGAACCATGTGGTTGAGACTTTGTATTGAACATATGTTGAGAACATAGGTAATTGTTGTGACTGCTTCACCCTATAGGTTGAGGTAGACATTTTCACTTGAGCATACACCTAACCATATTCATCATAGTTCTATTTCTCCTTTCAGCTAGCCCATTGTGTTGTGGAGTGTATGGAGAGGTGACTTCACGGATTATACCATTGTCTTCACATAATTTCTCAACCTCTCTTGATGTGAATTCTCCTCCTCCATCAGTCCTGAGAATCTTGATCTGTTTGCCAGATTGTCTTTCTACCATTGCTTTGTACCTTAACATATTAGCAAATACCTCACTCTTTGCTTTAATGAGATAGATCCACATCTTCCTACTGAACTCATCTACAAAGGAGATAAAATACTTGTTTCCTCCTAGTGTAGGTATCTCCATAGGTCCACCAACATCTGAATACACCACATGTAGTAGATCTAAAGCTCTAGCTTGTGTGTGATTGTTGAAAGAGGTTCTAGGTAGCTTGCCTGATATGCGACTTTCACAATCAGGTTGCTTTGATTTTAGGCAGACCAATCACCATTCCTCTTGACTTTAGCATCCCAAGATCTCTGAAATTGAGGTGTCCATATCTCAAATACCATAGCCAAGTTTCATCATTCTTGGTCACTGCATTCAAGCATTGAGAATTCACTACTCCTAACTTGACTTCGAAGGTTCTATTACTATTTAATGGAGCCTTTAGGATCTTTTTCTTCAGGTTATCATAAATTATCATGAATCCATTCAGAAGCTGCATTGTGAGTCCCTTCTCATGCAATTGACCAATACTGATTAAGTTGGTCTTCATGTCAGGAACAAATAGTACATCACTAATGTATGCTTTCCTACCATTTTCCATGATCAGAGGAACATCATTTGTTCCTTCAGCTGTAATTACTCAATGGTCTGCAAAGTTCACCTTACTCTTCCTAGTTGGATCAAAGTTCACTAACCATTCTCTATTTCCAGTTATATGATTGGAGCATCCTGAATCCAAGTACCAAGTATCATTACCTCCATTCATATTGTTTATTGTCATCATCAATTGAACATCAATGTCACCACATAGATCTTCATCATCTTCCTTAACAAGATTTGCTTCTGATTCTTGTCTTTCATATTGATGATTCTTATTAGTTGTTTGACACTCAGATGAGAAGTGTCCAATCTTGTCACAATTATAACACCTAATCCTTTTCATGTCAACCTTTTTCTTCCAATTCTTGGCATGTTTCCCTCCCTTTCTCTTGTTGAATGTCTCTCCATCATCAGTAGTGAAGGCATTGCTAGATTGGGAAGATTTTCTTGAGCCAATTTTCTACTCAAATGTCTTCCCACGATTCTTGTTGAAAGTTCTTTTGAAATGAGATCATCTCTTAGATGTTTGAACATGGAATGCCTAATAAGAGGTCTATTTGCTCCTCTTTCATTCATCATTTGTTCATGAGCCTCAAGGGACCCCTGAAGCTCCTCAACTTTCATCCTTTCCACCTTTCCTGATTCCTCAATGGCCTCAACCACATGATCAAACCTTGGTGTCAATGTCCTCAAAATCTTTTCTACAATTTTGGCATCATCCATCTTCTCTATACAGGGTTTCATAGCATTGGTTTGAGTAATTATCCTTGTGAAAAACTCATATATTTTCTCACCTTCCTCCATCTGCATAAGCTCATACTACCTCCTCATGGTTTGTAACATGGTTTTCTTCAATTGAGCAGCATGGGAGTGGGTTCAGGTTGATCAACACCCAAAGCTTCCTTCAAAGTTGTAGAACCTGCCATTTTCTCAAAATGTGCATTATCAACAGCTTATGAATAAGACATAATGCCTTGCAATCTCTTCTTTTACTTTGCTTGTAATCATTCTTCTCAATTTCAGTAGCTCCCTCTTCCAGAATTGAAAACCCATCTTCAACAATTTCAGCCACATCTTGGTAGCCAAAGATCACTTTCATTTGAATACACCATCTTACCCAATTCGGTCCATCAAGAACAAGTAAGTTTGTTGCAAAAAAATTAGTGGATTGTGTCATTCTTTGCAGTGGAATAGAGAACAAATTTTTGATCTTGTAGTAAAGCTTGTGATACCAAATGTGAAGCTATAGATGTTAGATCAGCTGCATAGGAAGGAAGAGAGAAGGGAGAGGAGAAGAAGAAGAGAGAAGGGAGAGGAGAAATGCAAATGGAATTAAATAATGGAGATAAGGCCAAAGGGCCAATACATATAGGAAGTTAAGTAAATACAAAAAGACAAGACTACCCTTTACTAATAACTAAAATACATTTAACATTCCCCCTCAAACTCAAGATGCGTTAATCGAAAGCATCGAGAGTTTGTTAGTCAAGAAACGAAAACGTTGAGTAGAATGAGGTTTGGTAAACAAATCAGCAATCTGCAACGAAGAAGAAATGAAGGGTAAGGTGATGGTGCCATGTTGGAAGTGGTGACGTGTGAAGTGACAATCAATCTCAATGTGTTTAGTACGCTCATGAAAGACAGAGTTATGAGCGATTTGAATAGCACTCTTATTGTCACAGTACATGGGAGTGGGTTCAGGTTGATCAACACCCAAAGAAGCAAGTAACCAACGCAACCAAACTATTTCAGCAGTGGTGGTTGCCATAGCACGATACTCAGCCTCTGTAGAAGAGCGAGAAATAACATCCTGCTTCTTACTCTTCCAAGATATGAGAGAATCTCCTAGAAAGATACAGAAACCTGTAGTAGACTTGCGATCAGTAGGATCCCCAGCCCAATCAGCATCTGAATAAGCAGACAATATCAAGGAAGAAGTTGAAGAGAAAAGAAGACTCTAAAACTGAGTGCGTCGAAGATAACGAAGGATCCGAAGAACAGCTGCCC
>NW_017726172.1:0-303 GCF_001865875.1 Lupinus angustifolius
TCTGGAACTCCTCGCCCGGGCGCCAAATCCTCGCTTGGGTGAGCAAGGGTCTCGCTTAGGCGAAAAAAACCCAGGAATTTGATGAAATTCTGGACATCCCTCGCCCGGGCGAGCAAAAGTTTCACTTCGGCAAAAAAAAATCAGGATTTTAATGATGTCTCGCTTTAGCGAGAAGGGGCCTCGCTTGGGCGAGGAAGGGCTTAAGTTTAATTGAAATTTAAAGATGAATTGTCGCTTGGGCGAGAGGGCCTCGCTTGAGTGAGAGATGCCCAATTTTAAAATGGTATTGTTGATTGAATTTTT
>NW_017726173.1:0-1333 GCF_001865875.1 Lupinus angustifolius
GGACTGTTCCTGAGGGAACCGATCGATCTATTTTTAATTCCTTGCGAGGATATGTTATTTCGGGTGGTACAAAACGGCTTGGTATGGGACCTGTACTCTCGATTATTTCCGATTAGGATGTTGGATGGATATTGGTGTAAGGTGAATAATCATGACATATCATGCATACATTATCATTGTGGAAGTGAATCCCCACATGTGAGCTATCCTCATTGTATATTCCTATGTTTATGTGTGTGATGTGGTTATGAGTATAATATTAATTATATTATTTGATGTATTTATATTGTTAGAACAAATGGTAAGTTATGAATTTCTTCATGATGTTGATGATAAATGATGAATTATATGTTTAAATATATTTTATGTCGGTTATAGATAATATATGTGTATGTTATTATTTGGGGTTATGATTCCTACTTATGTGTTATTTAATTATAGTCATGATATCTTGTTGATAAATGATATATTGATAAATGGTGAATTATGATATTGATGGGAATAAATGTTATTTACATTACATAGGTTGATTAGATAATTGTTTATGAGAACAATTGATGAGATTGATTATGTTACTCAGGTAAATTGGATAATTGTTTACGAGAACAACTAATGAGTTATAATGTAATATGTTATATATATATGAACTGATTTTCGTATCTGAGTGTAATATTCTGAGTAAGTCCACGTCGTCAATGAATTTACGTTCATTAGATGTCTTACTCTCTCTATCTTCTTTTCTATTGCTTGCTTTTCGGACGTGTACTCGTCAGGTAGACAGCTGTGCTCGGATTTGGAGCTACTCCGCGTTATATGTTACTTAAAGTGATGTCCCGGAAAAGAAAGTTTTTTTTAAGGAAACAATTTTATATCACCAATTCAAAAAAAAAAAATTTACTCACTTTTCCGCAATGTTTTTGAGAAGTATTTTTTGGGGCGTTACACATCCAAAATATAAAGCCCGCCCTGTCTATGGCCTATCCCAATCAGCCTCTTCGATTGAGGATCCTGCACATAACAATGAGTTGAAGAAAATAAGATTGAGAAACCAGAATCACACAGTTAACTAACAGAAGCAAGACTTAAAGTGAGGTTAGGTATATAATAAACATCAGAGAGAGATAGTTTAGGTGTAAAAACAAAACCAACTCCTTCCAATAACATAGGAGTTCCATCAGCAGACATAACAGATACATAGGACGACTTATGTACAGATGTAAAAGATTTAAAGCCAGATGACATATGATGGGACGCTCCAGAGTCAAGGATCCATATGGAGGATGATATACCTGATGAGCCAACAGAAGACAAACCTACATTAGGAGAGACTGAC
>NW_017726174.1:0-28938 GCF_001865875.1 Lupinus angustifolius
TTTCTGTGCAACATTTGCAGATGTAGATACCCCATCTTTCCCCACCGGCTTGCTAGGACTCCATTCATTGGGACAATCCTTTTTGTAATGTCCAGTCTGTTTGCACTTATAGCACTCTAGTGGTATTCTACCCCTGGAATTTGGTCTTTTCCCTTTGGCAGGACCTCCTCTGCCTTGTCTCCTCCCATGCGCTTGGCTCCCTTTCACATACATACCATCACTTTGAGACCCTTCACCTACATTCTGTCTTCTTTAAGTGTGGAACAAGGTGCATATGTGATCTCATCTAGTTTGATTGAGCCTTTCCCGTACATCAATGTTGTCACCAAGTGTTCATAGGAATTTGGCAAATAACACAGTAATATTATTGCTTTGTCCTCATCATCAACCTTCAATCAAGTTTCTACAAGTCATTGTTCACTTGATTAAAATTGTTGAGATGTTTGTTGCAAATCAGCACCTTCCTGCATCTTCAGGCCATAGAGTCTCTGTTTCAAATACAACTTATTTGTTTGAGACTTGGACATGAACCGCTTCTCTAATGTCTCTCATACCTCTGTTGGTGACGTCAGATCCATAATATGATACATCACCTCATCTGATAGACAGAGCCGTATGGTTCCCGCAGCCTTCTCCTTCAACTCTTCCCAATCCAGTTGATTCATACTCTCTGGTTTATTCTCACGTAGCGCCTTTGATAGACCTTGTTGAGCCAACACATCCTTAACCCTCCTTTGCCACAATCCGAAATTACCAGTTCCATCGAACTTCCCCACCTCGAATTTGGCACCTGGGTTAAGTGCCATCTGAATTGTTGGGAACAAGCGAACAATCAAATACTAAAGAGTACAGAGACAAGAGAATAACACAAGAGATTTGGTAACGAGGTTCAGCCAATTGTACCTACGTCTCCGAGAGCGTTGAGCAGCTACCACTATATATTATTAGAAAATTAGGATTAGTGTTTGACTATTCTTCTCTTTGTTACATTAGGTTTACATAACATAAACATATATAGCCCTTTACCGCAACTCATTTACATCAGCCCAAGCCAATAACTTGTATTGTTGTTATCTACATATATGAGTCATTGCACAACAGATATTATAATTTGGAGTTGAACATGTTTGATTGAGGTAATTATTCAATTCTATTATTTAAAAATTGAACATTCAAATAATTGAATCACTTACAATTATCTTTATAGGTCATTTTCCTTTATGAAATTATACATATACCTTAGATTATATTCAATCAATACAATAATCTGACTTAAATGAACCAGTAGTAAAATTATATATTTATATTTGTACGTGGGTGGTTATACCGGATATGTGGTTTATTGAATGTGTTTAATAGAAGTATTATTCTCTATTAAACAATGATCATATTGAATCTGAATTATAATTTAGTATAGAATTATATGTTTTTTGCGGTCCTAATCAATTAAGTATTGTATAGATAAATTAAAATATATCAATTAAAAATAAACATAAAAACAAATTAAAAGTTTCAATCTCATTCCACTTAGAAAAATTATTATATAAAACAAAATTAGTTGATCTAACTGATCCTCACTCATTGATCATGCATTAATGAGATATTTAATCAATTTCTTCTTTACCTCATATCAATGATACATATAAATAGGAAGGGTTGGTAGCGTATAATAGTAACTCATAGTCTTTTAGTTTTCCAACCACATATATAATTAACAATTATTTACAATTTAATTTTTATTGGAACATAAAATAGTAATGAAAACATGAGATTTAAAAGGAGCTCATATTATTTCTCTTACAAATAATGGTTGTTTCCATACCAACAAATATATACATATTTTGACTTTATAACTTACTATATAGAATTATATATACTTCATGATAGTAGTTATCTTTCAATTGATTATATATTTTTATACATCCATCAAATGTAGGAAAACATATGAATGAATAAGACCCTCTATCCAAAATTATGGGATGGTTTTATTTGGAAACAAACATCTATAAAAACATTATTGAGTAAATTATAATTGATTAGTATACTTTTATCACATTTTTCATAACATGATCTTTTGGTGATAACTCATATTCCAAATAAGTTATGTACCCAACAAATATTCCAAATAAGTTAAATTACCAATTATCTTTCCAAATCACATATGTTATTTACTTTGCATAGAAGAAGCAAAGATAAATAGTAAGCATGTAAGAGTTATATTAAAAACTAAAATAATAAATATCATTCGATAAGATGAAATTATAAAATTTACCACTCTTAAATGTAGATAAATTAATTAGCAATTAAGTTAATAAAGATTGCAAAGTTATAATTAACATCAATGTGGGTCAGTAAAGATTCCGTTGGAACCAATTATAAAAAAGTCAGTTGACTCACCAGACTTGTGAGCTTTTGAAATGACCCCAACAACAAAAAAACCAATTCAATATTTTCTTTGTTATACCACTAATTACAACACCAAAGTGGAATACCAATACATCATCCGTGTTGATTGAAACATCTTTCTCTTTTGATTCAAGGAGTATTATTCTAACAACTCCACTTCCTGGATGAACAATACACTTTAACAATTAACCAATGTAACAACATTACTTCATGAGTAAATTACACTGACACCTCATGAGTTTTAGTGAAATTACACAAATTACCCCTCACTTTTTACACCTACACAAATCTCCCCTAATTTTTATACTTTCATTATACTGATCACTCTTGCATAAGAAATAAGTGTAATCTTTTAAACAAAAAATGTGATAAATGCAATTAAGTTAAACAAAACATGGTATATTGTATATTGTGAAGACAAGTTTAAATAATATATGAGTCAATATTTCTTTATTATTTTTGGTTTGTTATCCTATGTTATAAGAGTGATTTAAACAATGTTTCTTTAGAATTGTTGATGCATTTTGTAACCAAAAATAATAAAGATACATTGATTTGTATATTATTTAGACTTGCCTATACAATATATCATATTTATCACATTTTTTGTTTAAAAGATTATACTTATTTTTTATGCAGGAGTCGTCAATGTAACGAAAGTATAAAAAACTAGGTGAGGTTTGTGTAGGGGTAGAAAAGTGAGGGGTGATTTGTGTAATTTCACTAAAACTCAGGGGTGTCAGTGTAATTTACTCTAACTTCATTAACATAAAGTACAGAATTAAAGAGAATGACGAACATTTTTGTAGTATTTTTGGTGCATTGCTTTGTCTTTTTTAGAAATATCATCCTAAAATAATGTAGTGGAAAGAACAATAACTAAAAATGTGTTATACTTTCAAATTATATAATTTAGGTAACAATTTTTTTGAATGGGGTAGTTTTTGAAAAAGTAACTAACGTGTTGTTTTTTTAAATTAATTCAAATGAGAGGTTTTAAACGGTTCTAAAGAAATATGGTTAAAAAGTAATAAAGATGATAGTTTTTAAAAACTAAGTAATAATATGAATGAAGGGAACATTGTGTATATAGTTTTTTGGTAGAAAATAGAAAATGGTGAGGATAAAATAGAAAACTATAAATTACACCATAAATAGTTAATTATTTTATGTTTTTGTAGTATAGAAGTATATATATATATAAATAAATATAAGCATATCTGCGCAATTTAACCACTAACTATGATTTAATTAATAATCAAAAGTTGAACAACTATACTATCGTATTAGTAACATGAAAGATTTGATAATCTATACCATATAAATAACATTGACATATAATACTATTTTTTTCTTAGAAAAGACAATATGAATCATATATATATATATATATATATATATATATATATAATAAAGTATCCTCATGTATAACGAAATAAGTTATTTCTTTCGGTCATTAAAATTATGACATGTGTCATATTTAATCATTGTCTACAAAAATATTTCTAAAACTAAATAAAATAGTATGAGAAGATATTTTATTCTCATATATATATATATATATATATATATATAAAATTATATTTATATTCATGAGGTATAGATTGATTACATTCACCGTCTTCATATTTAAACATTATAATGTATGCATATGAAATTATATTTATCCCCATATGGTGATACAAAATATAATATAAGTATATCATTTCGGGTGACTTATGTATGTGTAGAGAAGAAATTATGATTTATATAGTTTTCTCAAGAAAAAAAATGTTTGTATTGACGGTGTAAGAATTTTTTATATTGTTATTACGTTATTCGTCATTTATATTTAATTATCATTGACTATTCTAAAAAATACAAATGAATTATAAGTGATACATTGCTATATATAAATATTTACACTAATAATGCATAAATATTACACATTTTCACTAAATCTTAAAGATAAAAATACATAAAATGATAGTATATGAGTTTTATACACTATCACATATCATCTATCATTCATATTTTATAATCATTACTTTTAAAAAAAAGTAATAAATAGAATGAACGGCAAATAATATAATAATTATGGATAAATTGACAATTCATACATTTTACATTTCAACTTTAAAAAGTTCATTATAATTTAATCTTAACTTTATATTAATAATGTAACGATATGCAAAATATTATAAAAAGTTCCCCATCATTATTGCTTCAATCAATTAATTCAACATATCTTTGACTGTATGGACCGTCTGGTTATGGATACATTGGACCAAGCAGGAAAAAAAATAGGAAAGTGGTCGCAATACCTTAATGCCATTTGGCTTATGTCTCTTTCTTGTTTCGTTGACTGTGTCCCACACATAACCATGTAATAATGTCACATATCAATTCAAATTACTCATTCAAATATCTAATAACTAATAATTAATACTGAAAAATAAATTAACAAATATTTTTTACCATTCAAAAAATCTATTTGTTCCTGATTATTTATGGATGCTTCATGCTTATTTGCTTTCCTTTTCTAAATAACTAATTTTAAGATTTGACATTTTGAATGTCAATCAAATCTTGTTTTTATTGTGATGGGATTATCATGTTACAACAATAAATTATATTCACTTATAAAATATTGATGTCTCACTCTTTCATATTTGTTGTTTTTTATTTTTCTAAAATTTGAATATTTTCTATTTGACCTACTCAAAGTTTCCATTCATTTTTTACACAATTCTCAAATCACCTCAAGTGATATTTATTATTTTTATAGAGAAGTTTACAAAACCCCTTTACACTTTATATGTTTTGTAAGTATATACTGTAAACTATTTTTTCTTTGTAATTATTTCTTAATTGTTTCATCAAGGAGGATCACAAGATCTCATGTTGAACTAGCCATGCAAATACTCTGAGGTGCAGTAATGGCTCCACAAACATATACATGTGCAGAGTGCAAGATGATTGCATAAGCTTCTCGCTGAGGCCTTTCTGAATAAAACTTGTCTGTTAAAAGTGTATAGTTAGTCTCTATCAACATATCCAATTAACCTCATGATGCAAATTCAAATTCAAATTCAAAGGAATAATGTATTTTCAAAAGTTATATTGTCTTTAGCTCATTATATCATGATAGTCATATTGTCTTTCACTCATTACTTTCAAAAGATAGTAATTTAAATTTATATGTATGTAGGGACCAATTTTATCAATAATTATAGTTTAAAAAGTAACTAAGAAGAAAAATGAGTTTATAATGTTTACTTACAAAACATATTTAAAGAGGTTTTGTGAACTTTTTTTAAGAGGTTTTGTGAACTTTTTTTTATATAATAAGAGATAGTCAACTTTATGTCAATAAGATTACCTTGATTTTATCAAATACAAATATCTTTTGTTTCACACCACAATTTATGTTAAAAATTCTGTAACTTATTTAGGAAATCTAAAAAACGCTTCATTTTAAAACTTAAACAAATAAAATCAATGAACAATAACTTGATCAATTCCTGTAAGAACATTATTGGATATTTTACAAGATTAATGGTCAAAGTTTTGTACGACAAAAAATACTTGTTGGAAGTGAATACATTTATATCAACAAGACACTTATCTAATAATGTAAGGATTTTTTTTGGATCCCCAAACAAACTAAAAGGTGAAAATTTCAATTTCTAGAAATAATACTTGTAAAAAAGAATAGTCATACATTCTAAAAGAGATTAATTTTTTACAAAAAAAAACAAAAGCAAAAAAGAGTATACTTGGTTTAAGAGAACAAATATAATAAAAATCTATAACACAAAATTGACAACGTTAACTGTTTGATATCATATTGATTTATGGTTACACCATGGTGATTGATTGGTCAAACCATGTGAGAAATGATCTGGGATCAAATCCTTTCTTCACTTTTCAGAGTTATGAGAAAGGATTTGGGATCAAAATTTGCCTTGCAAGCCATTTACTTGTGATAGGGTAAAAAGATATAAGTTAATATCATGTCACATGTGACAATTGCTTCGCTATTAAGGTTAGATTTATGTTCGTAAGATATTAGAAAAAATAACAAAATTATTTTAACTAAGATAGCTAAGAAATTATTCCTTAAAATGACATGATTATCCTAAGATTTTACAGATACAAATAACAAAGTGATTAGGTACCAGGCTTCATCAATTGTAGATCTAGGACTAGGAGTTCAGCTATAGAAGTTATAATAAATGCAATGTTATTAATTTCGATTGGATCAACTGATTTAATTTAGGATAAACAATACCAACTTATTTCTCTTACTTATTTGATTAACTATGAACCAAAATCAGTATGGATAGATTCAACTTAACTATTTTGCACATAAAATTGGTAACTTGATTTAACTAATCAGTTATATCGGATGAATCAATCATTTTTTTAAATAACATAAAAATAATTTCATGGGGAAAAAATCTTGCGCTTTCAACTTATTTGTCTTTATGTTTGTCATTATTGAAAATTTGTTTGTCCTTTTTAATTTATATTATAACAAAATATAATTTGTTTAATTAAGATTTAAATTTATTTGTTCTTTTTTGTTGCAATCAAATCATAAAAACTATATTATCTAATAATATTTTCAACTAATTTGTAATATTTGATTATAGAATTTTTTTTGTTCGTTTTTTAATTAGTGTTTGTATAATAACAATACTTTTAAAATTATTAAACAATGTTAGGTAATATTATAAAACTTTAATAATTTTTAAGGTATGTCAATTTAATTGGTCTACCTAATACCTTACTAATTTTATCATAGGTTTAATTATTGACCAAGTTAATAACTAATTAAAGTATAATAATATTGGTTAAATAATATAAAATTTTATATAAGTGATATTGGGACAATTTTATATAACCAAGAAGTCCAATAAATATTAACTACCGTAGAATTTTGTTTGAGGGTGTGCATGTGTACACCTTGGTACATGAATGCCACGGTCCATTATGTTTTTTCTAATTGGGGTTGTATAAAGTATTGCCTGATATCAAGTATATTTGGGAGTTTAGTTTTACATAAGAATAAATATAATAGAGAAATTCATAATTATTTTATAACTATATTTCATGTATGATTGTATGCCAAATCTTTTTGTTTCCTCAATTACCTTCAAAAAAATGATTTCACAAACCCTGATTAAACTTTCCTAACATATTCTAAAAACATTATAACAATATATAAAATATGATAAGATATATTTTCTTGATATTCCACAATAGTGGAATTTGGCAAGGACATGGTGGAGAAAGAATAGGATTGAATGGTGTTACAATTCTGGACCCACTTGATGATACAATGTTCATGGAAAACATGCAAGCACTTGATACATGTTGCTGCTTATCAATATCTTCTTCATCAATATCTGCCACAGATACATGCTTCTTATGGTAAATTATTGTCCCATCAAAGTACAAAATGCCAAGACCTTCATAATTGTGATACACACTTTGCCTACCTTATTCACCTAAAACAGGTAGAGCTGAATCCAACAACATACAAGTACTGGGATGATATGTTCCAAAACATTCATATCTCTATGTCTCAAACCAATTACATTCCACCAAATGAAATACTTAAATAAGTGACACTTTTTAATTGGATTGATACACAAATGAGATATCAAAAGTGAGACAGATAATATCTATTCAGAAGGTATCACACAAACAAGTCATGGTAACACTATTAGGGTCAACAACTTCAATTATTAGTGTAGTACTGTAGTTAATAGTAATAAAGTTGTTGTTGGTTTATTTTCCAAAAGTAGTGGAAGTTAATTTTCCTCGGTTATTATAAGTTTTTAGGAGTTATCTTCCTTTGTTCTATATAACTCGTTTGTATCTTCCATAATTAATCATTGAATACAATTTAGCAAATACTTTTCCAAAATCTCTATGTCTTACAATTCCAATGTATCAGAGCACTCAATCTGAGTGCTCTGCTGCGCCGCTCATCTTTCTTGTCTTCTCCTTCTTCTCACCTACTATCACCTTAGTTGATAAATTACTATCTTGCTGAATCATCATATTCTCTATCTCTTACTTCATCCTCTTCATTTTTTCCTTTCTTCAAAGAACTTTCAAGAATCAAAATGCAGGCAAAATTATTTCAAGGCAACTCAGAAATAGATGGATTGCAAATTCCATCAAACCCAATCTAGGAAACTTGGGAAAGATGAAGGTAGATGTAACCCAAATGGCCAAATCCTTCTAATCCAATCTAGGAAACTTGGGAAAGATGTAACCCAATGGTTATTTCATGGATAACCAGATCCTTGTCACCTCAGATAGCTCAAAGCACAATTTATATAGATGGTGCTCAAGAATTGTGGGAAGATCTTAAAGAGAGGTTCTCTAAGGGTGATCATTTCAGAATCTCCGATTTACTCCAAGAGATTCACTCTATGAGGCAAGGTGATAGAAATATTTCTACTTTCTTTATTGATCTAAAAGTTTTATGGGAGGAGTTAGAATTACTAAGGCCCTTCCCTATTTGTACATGCAACAATAAATGTACGTGTAACTCATTAAAGACCATTAGAGACTATAGGGATACAGAGCATGTTATTTGTTTTTTGAAGGGTCTTGATGATCAATATAGCACAATCAAGGCCCAAATTTTACTCATGGAACTACTACCCACAATAAACAAGGTTTACTCCTTAGTGTGTCAGCAAGAAAGGCAACTGGATTCAATGGTTCAATCAGATCAAAAGAATCTGATAGGATCCATAAATTCAAGGCAGACTTGGAAGGGAAATTCTAATAGAACCACTACTTCTTATGGAAGATGGAATCAATGGAGTAATGGTAGGTTTCTTAGCAGAGGAAGCATGATCAGTATCAACCAAGGCTCATTTGGCATAAGCATTCTTGGGAAAGGCCAAATTGGAAGTAGTAGCTTTAAACTTTGTACCTTTTGTGGCAGGGAAAAACACTCTATTGATTCTTGCTACTACAAGCATGAGTTTCCTCACAACTTTAGATTCAGAAATAAATAAGTAGGTGGAACTGTAAATGCTATACTCAATCAAGGTGATAAGAATGACAATGACTTGGCCAACAATGCTAATGAGAATGGAATTGTTGAGTGAACAACAAATGAGAAAAAAGCATAACTGACTTTTGATCCAATACACTGCATCAATCAGATAGGGAGTAGTGAAGAAGTTGTGACACAGTCAAGTAATCCTTTTCCCAAAAAATGTTGGATACTTGACACTGAGACAACCATGTCACAAATAAACTCACTAATTTCATCACTTACAGGAACATTAAACCTATTTTGGTAAGGTTGTCAAATGACCTTTTCATTCTGGCAAAACAATCAGGGACAATTGCCCTTTCTGATGCACTTTTACTCACTAATGTGCTTTACATACCAGAATTTAATTAGAACCTTGTGTTTATACATAAACTCACTGCTTCTCTTCAATGCACCATTACTTTTGACAATAAATCTTGTGTGATCCATGATATGACTACCTTAAAAATGATTGGACATGCTAAAGTTTACAATCATCTCTACATACTTACCAAGACCACCAAACCAAATTACTCAATTTCTCATAGTATCAAGTCTGTTTGTAATAGAGCTTCTTTTGATCTTTGACACTTTTGTTTAGGACATCCCTCACACAATGTATTACAACATATATGCAAGCTGTTCCCTTATGTGAATCTTGATCCAAATAAAGTGTGTGATACATGTCATTTAGCCAAACAATCTCAGCTTCCTTTTGCAAACAGCTTAACTATTACTACTTGTCCTTTTGAAATTGTACATATGGATATATGGGGACTAATTAATGTTCCATCCAATCATGATCATAAATATTTTTTGACCATTGTTGATGACTTTACAAGGTATACTTGGTTATTTTTTATGCAAACTAAAACTAACACCAAAATACTTATTAAGGATTTTGTGAAAATGGTTCTAGTTCAATTTGGTAAGAGGATTAAGATCATTAGATCAAATAATGGTGTAGAGTTTATTATGTATGATTTCTATGTTAGTTCTGGAATTACACATCAAACATCATGTGTTGAGACACCTCAAAAAAATTCTATTGTTGAAAGAAAGCATATGCACATTTTGAATGTGACCAGATCACTACTTTTCCAATCTGATTTGCCACAGGCTTTTGGGGGCTATGCTGCAAGGCCTGTAGTGTACTTGATAAACAAGCTACCTACACCAGTGTGGGGTCTCAAATCTCCTTCAGAAGTTCTATATGGTACTTGTGAACACTCAATTTTATCCTACGTTTTGCTTTTATCTTGATTTTTTTATTTTTTTTATATTTTTTATAATGAAGTTACAAATGAAATATTGTCGGGTATGAGTCATTGTGTGTGACATCAAAGAATCAAATATTTCATGCATAATAAGACCAGTAATGATGATCCACATATTAGAGAACCCAACTCAAAACAATTTACACATCAATCTCATCTGTGTCAGCAGATAATAACACAACCTAGCAAAAATCTAATTGTGACCCAATGGCAATGTTTAAAAGCACATCACAAATCATCTCGAGGAAAAAACCACACCCTTCTGCCATATGGTTATAACAAATCCACTCCACACAGTAAAGCACATGCCGGAAACATTTCATATAAGGTCGGCAACATTCATTGGCATTTCATCAATCTGAGTACTGTAATATTGCTCAATGTCTCTCGAGATCTTGATATCATCACGCTTAACAAAGTTTATTGCAACACCCTTTGTATATGTGAAGAGTCCTCAAGTTCATTGTCTATGGTTTGAATTGCAGAACAAAGAGTGCCCAAATATTAGCTTTTCGAAATTCTAGTAAAAACAACCATCAGATCTGTCCATAGCAGGTAGATCCCGACATAAATATAACAATTTTCATGCTCTCACATTATTGGAAATTCCGCAACAATTATCAGTATTCACAGTTAGAAGCTAACAATACTCCGGGCTTGAAATTTTTAGTACCACTCTGCAGCCCGGTACAGGATAATTCTCCGTTCTATTAATAGAAAATTTCATACAAATTAACAATTAACATATAGTTACATAATTCTATTACTCTATTCCACATAAAAGCATCAAAACAAGTTTACATATCATTATGGTGACAGATATAGGCAGTCAATAAACACTAGCAAACTACATTCCAGATTTATCCTCATTACGCAGCTTTCAATAGCAGTGAATATTCTCCACATCAAAATTCAAAAAAAGAGAGAACAAGTCCATACCTACGACACACATACACACGAGGAGGAATACATTACAAAGATAAAAAAATGCAAGCAGTTGGAAAGAAACAACAATACTCAAATTACCCGAGAACCTCACTGGCAGTAAGGAAAGGAGGGCAAATAGTAGGTCCCGGAAACAAAAGAGAGGAACCGGAAACAGAATGCAACTATTCCATTTGAGAGCAAAGAAAAAAAGTGACAAGGAGCGAGTATCTTGAACCTCCTGAATTATGGACTGATATGGATCGCCTGAACAAATTCATTACTCTAAGGCCTGCATATATGTTACAATTACATTATGAGGCAGTTAGGAAATGATAAGAAAAGCTAATCAATGAAGAGAACACCAAAGGATGCAAATCAGAATTCATAGTATCATTTTCCACTCAGTAAAGCAGTAATTGGCAATTATAGAGGAGAGCAATCAAAGGACATATTCTCTTACAAGAAAATTAAGTATGATTCCAAGTAAATGGCACTTAATGGATAAAAATATTGGCATTTTAGTTACAATCAGCACAAACAGCAATCATGAAGTAATTAAAAGAGAATCAAAGGAGTGATCCAGCCGTGGGGGTTATCGAAAGGCAGAAGTTCAAAGGTGGCAATGCAAATCATACACCAGGAATCCTACCTCATTCCAGTTAGGAATGTGCATAAAAAATGCAGGGCAGTGTTATTGCTATAGCAGTTACAGTTAGCATAATGGCTAGCAGTTATTTGGGCATCCTAAGAGGTGCTCTGAATCATCTACAAGATCCATAAACTAGCTATAAAAAGGAGAGGAAAGCAGAGAAAAGGGAGGAAAATTGTCAAAAAACGAATAGCAATCAGAAGAGAACAGAGAGAGCAAAATATAGAAAGTAGAGAGCATATGCAGAGATATCAAGTGCACACATAAAATATATACTGATATACAGTATAAAAAAAATCAGAGAATAAGCATACACACATCATACTATTACCAAAGAACCAAAATCAAAGAAGATTTCAGGAATTACGAAGGAATACCAACACCTAAAGAAGGAACCAACTCACATTAGCATTTTTTATTTTTACCATCAACAATTATCACACTATACCATGTTTATCATTATACAATTTATATCCTTGGGTGTGTTTCGCCATTTATACTCACGTATCAACAACACGTATGCTTTACTACAAAGAACACCAACATTATTTCTATCCATCATAGATAATATGCATAACATATCCATATCTAAACAAAACACCATTTTTTTATATACCCTTCAACTAGAATTTCGTGAACATTTGTTTAAACTAGCAAATCATAAAAGCAATCAGACATGAACATGCATAGCCATAAGGCGCGTCCAGAACTATTGTTAAAACCCTCGAAGTAAGAATTGGGAGTATAAAATATACCTAAAGTATCATCACCGTGCCAAAAGTTCCGCTGCTCCTTTGTTGTTGGTCTCGCATAGACCCAAGCCGGAAACCATCGCGAACCAACTTACCACACTGTTTTCACCCTCCCCTGATTCATATACTGGAAAACCCTGAAAAAGAGGGCAAAGCAATACTAGCATGAACAGAACCAATCGAAATGAGAAATCGAAAAGTGGAGAAGGAGATGAGTCCACCTTCATCGGAACGAAAGGGAGAAGAGAGGTCCCAACCGCGAATAAACCCCTCATCCAAGAACCGTCACAACCCGAATAGCAAGCCATCACCGTCGCGCCACCCTGCCACCGTCTCGCCACCACCGTAAAGACATCTCCGTAGCCGTTGATTGGAAAGAAGGAAGAAAAGAGGGATTAGGGATATCTTCCAAAACGAACGCGGGGTAATAAAGAGTAACCATGCACCCTTTGACTAATTCGGTTCCAGCCGAGAGTGATTCCCTTTGCTGGAGCTATGAGGACGAAGAGGAGCATTGAAGAAGATGAAGTATCAGGGACGTATGGATTTTAGGCTCAAGCAAGGAATTAGGGATTCAAATCCCTTTCCTTTAAACTTTTATTTTAGTTAACCTTTTATTTACTTATTTAGTTATTATATTTCTATTTATTTACTTATGTTCCTATATTATATATTTAATATTGCTTAAGATGTTCTTTTTGATAATTGAAATAAGGTAGCTATATTTCTTATGGTAAATAATAATGATATATTTTTACCCTACAAATGTCACTAATATCTATTTCTAACAAATCTAATAAAAATTGTTCCTTACATAACAAAAAAAAAAACGCAATACTATATTAAATATGAAATTTTTATATTAAGGTTATGATTCGAGTCGTCTCTAACTTCTCTAAAAATGAGAATAAAGTCTACGACCAATATTATATCTAAGTTATTGATTTTGTATATATGAAATAGTCCCAAACATATTTTATTAATTAATTCTATAATTATAAAATAATACGACACTATATTATCAAATTAGTTATGGAATTTTTATAGCAAGGTTATGGTTCAAGTTGTCTCTAACTTTTCCGAAAATGGGAAGAAGGTCTGCAACCAACGCCGTCTCTAAACTATTAATTCTATATGTATAATTAATAAACTATTTTATCATTAAATTCTATATATATAAATAATTAGAATTTATTTTATCAAATAAATTTTACGGGATTTTTATAGTGAGGTTACGGTTCGAGTCGTCTCTAACTCCCCCGAAAATGGGAAGAAGGTCTACGACCAACATCGTTTCTAAACTATTAGTCTTATCTAATCAAAACAATTATATATTAACCAACTCAATAAATTAATATTTCTAAACCTATCGGTGTTTTCTAAATCACTAACAATTAACCAAGATAGCTAAACCATTTTCTAACTAGAACTACATAGTCTTGATTTCCCTATTGCACCTGGGAATACGTAGGAGCGGGATAACCTATTGTCAGATGCAAATAAAAAATATAAAAAATATATTTGATTTTACTAATTGAATTTTAATAAGTATTAAGGGTATAAAAATTTGTGTGATTAGCGAGGGTACCGTTTTAGTACGGGCAGACGAGGTGCTAATACCTTCCCCGATCCGTAATTGACTCTCGAGTTCAGAGTCTCTGTTCGAAAACCATTTTTTATCCGAATTGGGCATAAACAAGAGTTTTCTACGTTTTAACCGCAAAAAGCGTAGTGGCGACTCCAAATCAATCGGAAGAGTTAGAATCCGAGTCCGCCTCTCCCTAAGTCGCATGGTCATTCTTCCAATCGAAAATCGGGTTGCGACAGTGCTCAACCTTCATTAGCTGATTTAAAGGTGTTTGGTAGCTTATGCTATGCAACCACACTCTCACAACAATGGACTAAGTTGGATCCTAGGGCAAGAAGATGCATCTTTATTGGATACAAGTCGGGCACAAAAGGATATCTTCTAGTAGAAACGTCTATTTCTATGAGCATATATTACCCTATTCCAAATCACCATCCCAAACACTTCCTGAAAACCTATTTGAATTTTCCTTTATACAATATAATGAGCCTATCATCTCTATCGAAACTATAAATACCCTAGACCCAAATTCACCATCTGCTCTCCATCAGAATACACCAAGCACCATAAACGAACCAACAAGTCATCCATTACCCACATATGAACCCACTGACCAGCAAACAAACCCATCTCAATACATGGATCAACCAACATCTTCCTATAGTTCACCAACATTTAACCTTAGGAGATCTCAAAGGCCACATATTCCACCCACATACCTCAAGAATTTTCATTGTAGCCTTCTTAATTCATCCACTTTTGTCCATCCAACCCGAATTAAGCACCCTCTAACCTCTGTCTTATCCTACATAGCCTTGTCCCCAAGTTACCTTTACTATAGTCTTACCATCACTACAAACAATGAGCCAAAGACCTTTAACCAGGCTATTCAATCACAAGAATGGATTAAGGCTACGCAGAGTGAGTTGCAAGCTTTAGAACAGAATGAAACTTGGATGATTATAGATCTGCCCCCTAGGAAGAAAGCCATAGGATCGAAGTGGGTGTACAAACTGAATTTTAAGGCTGATGGAAGCATTGAAAGACACAAAGCTCGCCTTGTGGCTAAAGGATACACCCAAATTGAGGGATTGGATTATTTTGACACATTTGCACCTGTAGTGAAACTCACAACAGTTAGAACTCTATTAGTTATTGTATCCTCTCAACATTGGTTTTTAGAGCAACTGAACGTGAATAATGCTTTTTTGCATGGTGATTTAGAAGAAGAAGTATACATGAGCCTTCCCCAAAGAGTTAGTTGTTCAATCCCTAATCAAGTATGCAAGTTGAACAAATCCTTATATGGCTTGAAACAAGAAAGTCACCAATGGTTTGCAAAACTTTCCCAAGCTCTGATCACCTTGGGGTACAATCAATCTCAGCATGATCACTCATTATTCACTAAGTGCACTGTTTCCTCATTTACTACCTTGTTAATCTATGTAGATGATTTGATACTAGCACACAACGATCAAAAGGAAATTGGTTTTGTCAAACAACACCTCGATACAACATTTAAAATAAAGGATCTTGGCCAACTTAGGTATTTCCTAGGGCTAGAGGTTGCTCATTCTACCAAAGGAATCACACTTTGTCAAAGGAAATACACACTTGACTTACTATCAGACACTGGTTTCTTACAATCCAAACTAGTTTCAACACCAATGGTGAAAGGATCTTCTCTATCTCAAAATGACAGCCCTCCATTCCAAGATCCTCTACTTTATAGACAAATAATAAGGAGGTTATTATACCTAACCAATACACGTCCAGACGTATCCTTTGTTGTCCAACAACTTACTCAATTCATGGCCTCACCAACCATCAACCATCATAAGGCACTCACAAGAGTCCTACGCTATCTCAAGGGTAGCCCTGGCCAAGGACTGCATTACTCAGTTGCCTCTCCTTTACACATCAAAGGCTTTAGTGACTCTGATTGGGCAACATGTCCTAACACAAGGAAGTCCATATCTGGCTACTGCATGTTATTGGGGAATTCACTAATTTCTTGGAAATCTAAGAAGCAAAATACTATTCGTGGATAACATTTCTGAAGTCGAATATAGAGCCTTGGCTACTGCTTCTTGCGAGATTCAGTGGATAACATTTCTCTTGAATGACTTCTGCCTTCACTATACACAACCTGCTTTGCTCTATTGCGATAACAATTTTGCACGGTACATAGCTGCCAATGCAGCATTCCATGAACAAACCAAACATATCGAAATTGATTGTCATATCGTTCGTGAGAGACTCCAAAAGAGATTGTTTCATTTGCTGTCAATTTCTACTCATGATCAAGTGGTTGACCTTCTCACTAAAGCTTTAGAACCAACAATCTTTACGCATTTGTTGTCCAAGCTTGGAGTTGTAAATATACATTCTCCAGCTTAAGGGGGTAATAAAGTATATTGTTGTTGGTTTATTTTCCAAAAGTAGTGGAAGTTAGTTTTCCTCAATTATTGTAAGTTTTTAGGAGTTATCTTCCTTTGTTCTATATAACTCATTTGTATCTTCTACAATCAATCATTGAATACAATTCAACAAATACTTTTCCAAAATCTCTATGTCTTACAATTCCAATAAATAGATGAGTGCTAAAGAAGTTCACTTATTTAGGATATGTGCTCTTAAGCTTTACAAAGCAATAGCTTCAAAGAGTTGGGTAGACAAAGATGAGTTCAAAATTTGATATCTTAGTTTAGATTTTAGATATATATAGATGCAGGAAAAAAAATGCACTTACGATGTATAACTATTATTGTATCATCCACTATTCATATCTAATCATTATTAACTATTTAAAAAAAATCAAAATGAATAGTACATAATATAATAATTGTATATAAATCTTAACACCGACAGTATATAAATATTACACTCTATATAGATAAGTATATAATTCCCGCATGATAGAAAATATAATATGACCATAAATAAGTAATGCTAATTGTCAAATCATTTTCCTACATCATTATCTATATATCTATCAATTAAAGTAAATCATAAATATAAGATATTTAGATAAAGTAATAACAGTTGTGAACAAAAAAAAAACTATAAATGGGAAATAATTGAAGGTTTTATATGATTATAACAAAAATGAAAGTTGTGCTAATTGGTAGTTTCCCTAGATCTTATGTTGGAGTCGTTTGTGCCAAACTTAATCGAAATGATTTTTTGATACTACTAATGATATTCATTTATCCTATAGATAAGTAATTAATCTTTTTTGGGTGTGGAATTACTCTTTCCTCACTCTGAGAAATCAACCTTTTAACTTTTTGGTCATCTTGAGGATCTAACGAACCTTACACAATTATACTAACACCTTAATTAATTGTAATGGTTTAAGTTGACTTTAAAATAGTAAATTGAAATGGATTACTCATCGACTATCGACCAGGGTCACCCTTAATATGCAACAAAGAAAAAACAAACCGATGTTTAATGATTGCACTATAAGAAATTGCAACGTTGAATGGTTATGAATATGATCATGCAATCTTAAAATTTAGGGAAGATAACATTTTATGATTTTAAATAAGCTCATATCATATTCACATCCCTCAAGTTTTACAAAAGTTTTTATTTGGTCCCAAAATAGACAAGAAATTTATGTCTACTGAAAAATGTCCACATGATCCTCATTAGACTTTGCTATTCCTGATTCAACATCCCAGATAAGAAAAAGGTGGACAAATATCAGTACCAGAATCTACTGCCATCATGGACAATTTGAATTGCCTGAAATATTTGTTAGGTATAACCAAAAATATTCTTTCGTTCTATGTATAAGAAACTAATTCCTTTCAATGTATGTGATTGTCCTCTAACAAGTGTCATTTCCAGAAATCGAAACTTTGACCTTTGGCTTAGTTCGATACTTAAGAATCTAGTGCAACCTTACACTACTAGACTAATGCATTATTAATTTGTGTAAGGGAATATGAGAATATCATAGAACCTGAAGATCAATAAAATTAAAATTGGCAACGTTATTATGAGAATTATGCCATGCATTGTTGAACTTTGGCTGGAAAAAAATAACACTTCAGGTATAGACAATTAAAATGTATCTGCCATGCAAGGTATTATCAGCATTATCTTATCATAGATTATCTTACCATAGAGAATGGTAGTATTTGATATTAGATGAGATTTTATCCAGCTTTTTTCAAAATATATGGTTCAAAAAGCTATTAAAACACAAATTCTAACTAGCATTCTCCGATTATCAGCCATTAATGGCACAAAACCTCCAGTAACCTTTTATGTATAATGGTTAAAAAGTTAGTAGTAATGAGATGAAAAAGATAGATTGGAAATACAAGAAAAATAGTTTCAGAGACACTGAAAAACTATGATACAAAACAAGCTAAAATTTGTTCAAGTATTTTGAAGTCATTCTACAAAGTGAAAACAATTTGTCTTGGCTAAAATTTCATACAGAACAATGCTACATTAATACATATTAAAGAAGAGCATACACAACTAGAACTGTGACTAAGGAGGTATAAAAGCATCAATTCCGAAACATTGAAGAGACTGCATCACATTCCTTCTAAAATCAATACACACCACCTATATGATCAGACTGGATCTCGGAGAAAGACAATTGAGCCGAGTTAAAGTCCTAGTAAGACACGAATACTTGTACAATTGTCAACATAGCTATATATCACCATTACCTTGCTGGGCCTTTGACTCAAAAAAGAGCCTTACAGTTGAGTAAATGGTAGAAGGTTCAGCCATTGCACCATTGCCATAATCTCCACAAGCTAGTCTCTTTGTAACAGGCGGGATGAGAGAAATGCCGAGCTCATCAATGGAGATTAGATGCCGTTCTGTGAAAGGATTGTTCCACATAAAAGTGTTCATGGCCGGTGCGACAAAGAATGGCTTGCTGTAGTCCCATGCTCGCACAATGCATGTCAATAGATTGTCACATAACCCTCCGGCAATCTACAGCAGCATAAGTTTAAGTTATGAAAAGAAGAAATCGGCCAAATACGGCTTCTTAAGTACTTAAATAGAAACACCCACACGGCCCTATATAAGATGCACAAAGAAAAATCGACAACATATGGTGCATAGGAATAAACATCATTATGCAAATTTGCCCAAACCGTATAAAACAGCCAAGCCCAGGACAAACCTGTTTTTTAACTTAATGTTCAATAAAATATAGACCATGATTTTATCATTTAACTATGTCGAGAGACATTATCTGCCAGCATCTATCAATTTCGTTACCTTGGCAAGAGTGTTTGCTGATAATGGAGCGATGACCATGATATCAGCCCATCTGCGAAGCTCAATGTGAAGCACGTTATCGCCTAGTTTTTTCCAACTAGACCATTCATCCTCGTCGGTATACAGAACTACATCCTTGGGAATTGATGTCCTGTCAATAAAATGTAAAGATGCACTTGTAGCGACTGCTCTTACTTCTGCCCATTCGGAGAAACAATGACAAAGATTTGCGAATTTGATAGAAGCAACACTCCCACTAGCAGCAAGTAGAATCCGAGGCTTCCTTGGTTCAGCATCCGCCGACATAGTCTCTTCTCCACTTACAGGTTCTGAGTAGGCCATCACAAATCAGAAATTTCAACAATGATCTTAAAACAACAACGAAGCCTTAATCCTACTAGATGGAGTAGGCTACATGAATCGAACGATACCATAATGCTCAAAATCAATAATTAAAAAACAAGGGAAACAAAGATAGATACAAACAGATCCAAGATTATTATTATTATCACTCCATCTAAAATTCAACCATTAGAGTCAAATAGTAAAACACAAACAAAAATAGATGACACATCACACCAATTATTAAGCAGCAGCATCAACTAACCACATAACACAATTAACAAAGGCCAAGTGAAACAGAAAATAAAAAATAAATATAAAAATAAAGTTGTTACATAAGAACAAAGATGCAGGCATGCAGCTATAAATATAAATATAAATATATACATACACAGAGGAATAATTAACTTAATAATTCAACAATGTCAATGCAAAAAAGATATGTTCCTTAGTTAATGAAATTAAATACAATAGATACATAAAGTATAATTCTAATCATAGCCATGGGTAGCTTGAGAGACCAATGACAATAACCCCATATTACTCTGCCCTAAATTTCTTGTGATGAGTAAAAACAAGACTGAATACACATTTTGACATGTGTGTATCAATTTGACAATCTTTTAGGGACCAAAATATGTGTCGCGTAAAAAAAAATTAACCTGGTGAGATAAGAACTTCTATTGTCTGAGTGAGAGGACGAAACCAGACAACCTCAACAGAGGAGAGACAAGAACTTCTTTATTTTGTGCTGAGTATGTGTTTTTGAGACAAACAAAGAAGAGGATGTGAGTAAACAATATAATAGTGGGCTCAGATTGGGGCTTTATGACCCACCATTGTTTTTGTTTTTTTGAGCCCATATGCAACACTATTTTCTTCTTGAAAAAATGGATATTTATTTTGGGAATAAAATATCTCTTCACACATGACTAATAATTAAAGTGTCTCTTGATTTCTATTGTCTGCCTTATTCAAATTTTCTAAAGGACTAAGTAGTAAATTTCCTCCTTCTAATACTAAGGCAAGAAAAATAAACTATCCATTCATTCAAACTAGAGCAAGATTAGATGGCAATAACATCAAAAACAAAATATAAACCAGGTTCTTTCCCACTAGGTGGGGTCATGGATCATATAATATCATATTATCTGATCATAAATTATGTCTATGGATAAAACATTTATATTTATAAATATTTTTAATGGTTTAGCCTAATTTTTTCATCCATCATATTCGTTGCCCCTATTGCGGTTTATGTTTTTTCTTTAACATGTCTGAATCATCTAAGGTAAGATTATATTATATTTTCTACAATATGTATTACCTTAACTTTCTCTCTAATGTATTGATTCTTAATCTTATTTTGTCTTTTTTGTCCACTCATTGTTGCATTAAGTGTATTCTCCTCTGTGATATATATTGCCTAACATTCAGTCCCTTACAATATCATATTTCTTGTAGTTGTGCGATAAATGTTTCGCTCAAGCTTGAGACCAACTTTTCTGTCACATAGATGACCCAAAATTGACATACCTCCATTTCATCCATATTGTTTAAATCTCTTGGTTCACATCTCTATTATTTTCCCATTTTTATATGATGGACTTAAGGCATGTAACTTGTGGTTGGTATGTTCTCCAATATTTAGCTCCAAGCTAGAATTAGTGTGTCTTCTCCTAAACTTACATTCCATATACTTCATCTTACTTCTAATCAGACGAAATCCATATGCCTCCAAGGTTTGTCTCAACATTTTTGACTTTCCATTTATTTCACCTCTTAAGTCTCCAATTAGAACTATATTATTTGCAAAAAGTGTACATTGTTACACGACTCTCGGGTATTCTTAGTAAGCAATTACAAGACCATGGTCAAAAGATAGGGACTCAAAGTTGACCCTTGGTGTATTTCTATAGCCGTAAGAAAATCATTTGTGGCCTCAAGTTGTATTCTTATTGTAGTTGTGACCCTATTTTACATATCCTTGATTATTCAAATCTAGGCAATGATACCATTTTCTTCTCTAGATCCTTCACAATATTTTTTTGGAACCTTATCATATATCTTTTTCAAATCAACAAAAATCATGTGTAAATCTTTTGATTTCTGTGATGTGCCTCCTTCAATCTTCATAATCAATATAATTTAAAACGTAAGTTGTTACTTAATTGCTTGAGTATATTTTCCACAAAGCTTTTTTGTATTTATAATATGAGAATTCTTAAGTTTAGGGGAACAAAATCAGAAGATTTTTTTTTAGAGAATATGATTCTTAAATCATATACACAAACCTAATTAAATATAATAAATACAAAATGCTCTAATTATGCATGGGAGGTTGACCATGGTGATAAGGTTCCAAAAATACAAAATCCTCTAATTTACTCCAACCAAATGCTGCCCCCTCCTAGCGAAAAGAGAAAAAGGTATGAACCTAAGTTAGACAGAGAAATCCCCATTCATCTGCCTTGTAGTTCTAATTATTATTGATGTTGAGAGTGTTATGAACTTATGATGCTCACTGCTAGACTTTATGTGAATATAAGATGGTTTCTCTGTTTTGAAATGCCCTTATGTTGCTTTATATTTCCTCAACAATCGATGATGTGGATATGTGATTAGAATGATTATGAATATATTTGTTTGCATATCAGACAATATGCTGTTCCATCTCCTCAACAATGCAATCTATCTTCAAATATGGTTGTGGTCGTCGATATGAATGCACCAACAGCTCATGTCGCACAACACAAGTGGCAACCTAATACCCTTGATGGTCAGGGTTCTCCATTTCTCTTTCAACATGGAAAAGCTACATCAGGCTCTGCTGGTTTTCAAACTCAAAATCTTTATAACCTCTATGTACCAATGAAACCATTAGTATAACTCAAATCATGACAATTGAGCGTGAGAAATTCTTTATATAGGACATAGTTTTTCTTTCTTGGGTTTATTTTTATTCTTCATGTCAGCTATTTCACAGCATTTTAAGAATATGCACTACGTTTTCAGCAGTTGCTTTTTTTATAATCGATATTTAATATCTAATTTTAAATTTTGACTTCTGATTAGGTGGGCATGCTGATAATAGTATTAGACTAATATCCTCAGATGGAGCTAAAGCCTTGGAGAATATAATAAATTATTAATGTTATATATTGAACTCAATTTCCTTTTTGTAATATGCATCAGATATAAGCACTAAATAGAACCATTCCGTGGGCAGTTGGGCTGGGTGTGTTTGAGTTTGTAATCCTTATTCTCTAATAATATATTGGTAGCCGCTCAGCGCTCCAGGGGATGTAGGCAGCTCTTAATCTAGACAACAGGTAATGGCTAAAGAGGGTGAAGGCGTGATGGCTAGACAAGATGCATCAAAGGTACTGCACAATGATAAAGTAGATGAGTTGAAGGACAATAAAATATGGTGGAACTATGGTGAGGGCGATATATGTTGATCCAGAATCTCAGAAATTCATGTACTAGATTAGGATCAATGTGGAGTACTGCACAAGGATAAAGTAGATGAGTTGAATGACAAGAAAATATGGCGGAACTATAGTGGGGGCGATATATGTTAATCTAGAATCCTAGAAATTCATGTACTATATTAGGATCAATGTGAAGATAGGGACTCTCATGTGTTGAGTTTGGCCTTGAGACACATGCTGACAATATCTCTCCAGATGTTGAGAGAATGATCTCATTTGAGATGAGAAGCAAAATATCCTAATGACTTGTTTGAGATGTCATAGTGAAAGATATTAATTGTTGCAGATCCACAAAAGCATAGAGGTGATGACTGACTTTGATGTAGGGTGTAACAAAGGCATTGACTTTGATACAAGATGTAACACAGACATTGGTAGAGATGCATGGTATGACATGAGCATTAGCTTGGATGCAAGGATGTGACACATGCATTGGTTAGCATTGATACAATGTGTGTATTGTGGTATACTCCTTATGGTGGAGTATGATACTTCTTTTGAACTAGGATTGTTAGAGTAGACAATTGTGGTAGCGGTTGAGGCTTTCCAAGGAAGCTTCAACGTTACTAAGTATTGAAGATGACGATTATTGGGAATGTTTGAAATTTGTTATTATATGAAGTCCCACATTGCCTAGTATTAGAATAGAATAGAGTATCAATGTTATATATTAGACTCAAGTTCCTTGTTGTAATGTGCACCATATATAAGCACCAAATAGAAATACCCCGTGGACAGTTGGGCTCATAGGTGTGTTAGGGTTTGAAATCCTTATTCTCTAATAATATCTTGGTAGCCGCTTAACACTCTCGAGGATATAGGCAAAATTGGTCGAACCTCGTTACCAACAAGATCAATGTTATTAATAACTTTAGAGTCATCAAGTGGGTGAGGGTACTGGTAATGGTGATACAATGGTTTAACTAGTGATTCACTAATTAAATTTCATACTGGTAAAGTTAGATATACATATATAATACTAATATTAATGTTCAAAAGCAATGTTATGAAAATTGTATTGTACTGACCTCTTCAACCATTAACGGTCGGTCCTTATACTGATAAGTACATTAATTATACCGATCATGTAATCATACTGGTAAAACTGGCCAAAACGGTCATAACAGCTGATTTTCATTTAATTTTTTTTTATTTTATGAATTTGACTCAATTCTTATCAAAATATTGTTATGAATGATCAAACATAATCACTATATTTGTTTATACTTCTAAAACATGGTCTACCATAAGTCATATATTTTATTTCAGCAAATTGTGTAAATAAAATTATTTATCATCTTCTCCTATATATCGTTAGCACTTCCTTGTACCTCCAAATCCCTTTGATTAAAGCTCCTACATTCATCTCACTTCAATTTCCAAAATTTAATTATTCACACTATATATTATTATTTTCTCTCAACTCTACTCTTAACCTTACATCCACAACCAAAACTCTATGTTAAGTCGTCAAACTCTGTCAAGTATGACTTTGGTAGTAGAAAAACTTTCTAATTGATTTCCTTATAATAAAAAAAATTAATTTGAGAAAAAATTAACCTTACTACCAGTGTCAATTCTCGAAATCCCACTTTGGCTGTCTGTGCCAATTCTTAAGTGTCACGGAAAGAAAGGGGGAGAAGTTTGTCGGAAATGCATCGATGAAATATTAGGGGGGAGAAAGAAAAGTTGAGAGGAAACGCCTTCAACTTGGTGCAAGTTAAATGAAGGGAGAAAACCTCTATTTATAACATGAGATTTTTCTCATGTTCCTCATTTCTCCAATGTGGGACTTGGGAGCTTAATTTTTTTTTTCATAACTCTTCCATGTGGGACTTTGAGAGTTGTTTTTTCAAACTCTTCTATGTGGGACTTGGATTGTAGTTGTGACCCTATTTTACATATCCTTGATTATTCAAATCTAGGCAATGATACCATTTTCTTCTCTAGATCCTTCACAATATTTTTTTGGAACCTTATCATATATCTTTTTCAAATCAACAAAAATCATGTGTAAATCTTTTGATTTCTGTGATGTGCCTCCTTCAATCTTCATAATCAATATAATTTAAAACGTAAGTTGTTACTTAATTGCTTGAGTATATTTTCCACAAAGCTTTTTTGTATTTATAATATGAGAATTCTTAAGTTTAGGGGAACAAAATCAGAAGATTTTTTTTTAGAGAATATGATTCTTAAATCATATACACAAACCTAATTAAATATAATAAATACAAAATGCTCTAATTATGCATGGGAGGTTGACCATGGTGATAAGGTTCCAAAAATACAAAATCCTCTAATTTACTCCAACCAAATGCTGCCCCCTCCTAGCGAAAAGAGAAAAAGGTATGAACCTAAGTTAGACAGAGAAATCCCCATTCATCTGCCTTGTAGTTCTAATTATTATTGATGTTGAGAGTGTTATGAACTTATGATGCTCACTGCTAGACTTTATGTGAATATAAGATGGTTTCTCTGTTTTGAAATGCCCTTATGTTGCTTTATATTTCCTCAACAATCGATGATGTGGATATGTGATTAGAATGATTATGAATATATTTGTTTGCATATCAGACAATATGCTGTTCCATCTCCTCAACAATGCAATCTATCTTCAAATATGGTTGTGGTCGTCGATATGAATGCACCAACAGCTCATGTCGCACAACACAAGTGGCAACCTAATACCCTTGATGGTCAGGGTTCTCCATTTCTCTTTCAACATGGAAAAGCTACATCAGGCTCTGCTGGTTTTCAAACTCAAAATCTTTATAACCTCTATGTACCAATGAAACCATTAGTATAACTCAAATCATGACAATTGAGCGTGAGAAATTCTTTATATAGGACATAGTTTTTCTTTCTTGGGTTTATTTTTATTCTTCATGTCAGCTATTTCACAGCATTTTAAGAATATGCACTACGTTTTCAGCAGTTGCTTTTTTTATAATCGATATTTAATATCTAATTTTAAATTTTGACTTCTGATTAGGTGGGCATGCTGATAATAGTATTAGACTAATATCCTCAGATGGAGCTAAAGCCTTGGAGAATATAATAAATTATTAATGTTATATATTGAACTCAATTTCCTTTTTGTAATATGCATCAGATATAAGCACTAAATAGAACCATTCCGTGGGCAGTTGGGCTGGGTGTGTTTGAGTTTGTAATCCTTATTCTCTAATAATATATTGGTAGCCGCTCAGCGCTCCAGGGGATGTAGGCAGCTCTTAATCTAGACAACAGGTAATGGCTAAAGAGGGTGAAGGCGTGATGGCTAGACAAGATGCATCAAAGGTACTGCACAATGATAAAGTAGATGAGTTGAAGGACAATAAAATATGGTGGAACTATGGTGAGGGCGATATATGTTGATCCAGAATCTCAGAAATTCATGTACTAGATTAGGATCAATGTGGAGTACTGCACAAGGATAAAGTAGATGAGTTGAATGACAAGAAAATATGGCGGAACTATAGTGGGGGCGATATATGTTAATCTAGAATCCTAGAAATTCATGTACTATATTAGGATCAATGTGAAGATAGGGACTCTCATGTGTTGAGTTTGGCCTTGAGACACATGCTGACAATATCTCTCCAGATGTTGAGAGAATGATCTCATTTGAGATGAGAAGCAAAATATCCTAATGACTTGTTTGAGATGTCATAGTGAAAGATATTAATTGTTGCAGATCCACAAAAGCATAGAGGTGATGACTGACTTTGATGTAGGGTGTAACAAAGGCATTGACTTTGATACAAGATGTAACACAGACATTGGTAGAGATGCATGGTATGACATGAGCATTAGCTTGGATGCAAGGATGTGACACATGCATTGGTTAGCATTGATACAATGTGTGTATTGTGGTATACTCCTTATGGTGGAGTATGATACTTCTTTTGAACTAGGATTGTTAGAGTAGACAATTGTGGTAGCGGTTGAGGCTTTCCAAGGAAGCTTCAACGTTACTAAGTATTGAAGATGACGATTATTGGGAATGTTTGAAATTTGTTATTATATGAAGTCCCACATTGCCTAGTATTAGAATAGAATAGAGTATCAATGTTATATATTAGACTCAAGTTCCTTGTTGTAATGTGCACCATATATAAGCACCAAATAGAAATACCCCGTGGACAGTTGGGCTCATAGGTGTGTTAGGGTTTGAAATCCTTATTCTCTAATAATATCTTGGTAGCCGCTTAACACTCTCGAGGATATAGGCAAAATTGGTCGAACCTCGTTACCAACAAGATCAATGTTATTAATAACTTTAGAGTCATCAAGTGGGTGAGGGTACTGGTAATGGTGATACAATGGTTTAACTAGTGATTCACTAATTAAATTTCATACTGGTAAAGTTAGATATACATATATAATACTAATATTAATGTTCAAAAGCAATGTTATGAAAATTGTATTGTACTGACCTCTTCAACCATTAACGGTCGGTCCTTATACTGATAAGTACATTAATTATACCGATCATGTAATCATACTGGTAAAACTGGCCAAAACGGTCATAACAGCTGATTTTCATTTAATTTTTTTTTATTTTATGAATTTGACTCAATTCTTATCAAAATATTGTTATGAATGATCAAACATAATCACTATATTTGTTTATACTTCTAAAACATGGTCTACCATAAGTCATATATTTTATTTCAGCAAATTGTGTAAATAAAATTATTTATCATCTTCTCCTATATATCGTTAGCACTTCCTTGTACCTCCAAATCCCTTTGATTAAAGCTCCTACATTCATCTCACTTCAATTTCCAAAATTTAATTATTCACACTATATATTATTATTTTCTCTCAACTCTACTCTTAACCTTACATCCACAACCAAAACTCTATGTTAAGTCGTCAAACTCTGTCAAGTATGACTTTGGTAGTAGAAAAACTTTCTAATTGATTTCCTTATAATAAAAAAAATTAATTTGAGAAAAAATTAACCTTACTACCAGTGTCAATTCTCGAAATCCCACTTTGGCTGTCTGTGCCAATTCTTAAGTGTCACGGAAAGAAAGGGGGAGAAGTTTGTCGGAAATGCATCGATGAAATATTAGGGGGGAGAAAGAAAAGTTGAGAGGAAACGCCTTCAACTTGGTGCAAGTTAAATGAAGGGAGAAAACCTCTATTTATAACATGAGATTTTTCTCATGTTCCTCA
>NW_017726175.1:0-312 GCF_001865875.1 Lupinus angustifolius
TGAAATTAAAAAACGATTTCCGAGAATATTTGTGGTCTCAATAAGATTGTGCATAAACAAAGGTGTCATCCGACTTGCACCTTTGCATAGTGAATAAGATCCATATTTTACTAGAGTGACTCGTAGTCTTGAACTCTATCTCCATCATCAAACAACACACAACCTTTTCAAAGGTGTATTCTGTAAAGCCCGTGCGTGAAAGGCCATGCACGTCTATCCCAGTATAGTGAACGCTCTAGAAATTTATGCCCCAAAATTTCATAGGAAGCGGCCCCCACTTCCACATTCACATAGGTGAGTCTATCAAGAGTA
>NW_017726176.1:0-369 GCF_001865875.1 Lupinus angustifolius
TGTTATTACCCATTGAACCTATTTCTTGGGATCTCCAGTCAGTTAGGTTGGGTTACCATCATGAGTGATCCTCGTTCTAAGGGCAATAGTCTCATACTCTTAGAAGTATTATGGATATTCTCTCTAGCTAGTCCTTTCGTCAAAGGATCCGCTAAGTTATTCTCAGTGCGTACTTGATTCACTCTAACAGCTCCTGTAGAGAGTAACTGTCTAATGGTGTTGTGCTTACGACAAATTTGTCGTTTCTTACCGTTATAAAAGCGGTTCTCAATTTTTGCAATAGCCGCGGTACTATCACAATGGATCAACATAGCTGGAATCGATTTTTCCCATAGGGGAATCTCTGCAAGCAAGCTTCTCAGCCAACTT
>NW_017726177.1:0-642 GCF_001865875.1 Lupinus angustifolius
CTTACTTCTTCTAGGTTCTATTTCAAACTCATCGTTATTATCATTATTCCTAATCATAGGTATGTGACAAGTTATTGTGCCCCCATTATCCCTCAATTTAAAAGGGAATTTCATTTCACTGAAGTCAGCATCGTTAGACTCAATGATCAATTTTGTGTTAAGGTCATAAAACCTGTACGCTTTGCTGTTTACAGCATACCCAATGAATACACATTCATAGACTCTACTTGCGAGTTTAACTCTCTTGGGGTGTGGTATCCGAACATAAGCCAAACAACCCAAAGTTCTCAAATAAGACAGGTTTGATTGTCTATTCTTAATAATTTCATATGGGGAAATTTTGTTTTTACTCTTGGGGACTCTATTTAGCACATAACAAACAGTTAATAAAATTTCACCCCACCAAGAGGGTGCTGCACCAGAACTTAACATAATAGCTACAACTAATTCAGTTAAAGTTCTATTCTTTCTTTCAGCTTTGCCATTCATTTCAGGTGAATATGGTGCAGTTGTTTCATGAATAATGCCATTTAATTTATAAAAATCATTAAACATGTTAGAGTTATACTAAGTGCCTCTATCGCTTCTGAGTTTCTTTATTTTCTTGTTGAGTTGATTTTCAATTTCAGTTACATATAACTT
>NW_017726178.1:0-749 GCF_001865875.1 Lupinus angustifolius
AGAACAATCATCAATAAAAGTGATAAAATAACGTTTACCATTTCTAGTTAACGTTCCATCTAATTCACATATATCTGAGTGTATTAAATCTAAAGGCTCAGATTCTTGCATAACTGATTTATGTGTTTTTTTTTGAAATTTTTGCTTGACTGCATGATTCACAAATTTCAAAATTATTTTTAGATAACTTTGGAATTAAACCTAAGCTACTCAAATTTTAAATTGCACGTTTATTAATATGACAAAGTCTAGCATGCCAAATATTAAAATCACACAACATGTAAGCATAATCATAAATTTTAGTAATAGAAACATCAACATTTAATTTAAACATACCATTAGTGGCGTACCCTTTCCCAACAAATACCTCATTATTAGTAAGAGTATACAAGTCTGCTCCTATGGTCTGGGTGAAACCAACCTTATTAAGAAGAAAACTAGAAACTAGATTCTTCCTCATATCTGGAGTGTGCATCACATCTTTAAGAATCAGAGTCTTCCCATATGTAAATTTCAGCTCCACATCACCAGTTCCAGCAACAATAGTGGTGTGGGAGTCACCCAACAACACCTTCTTATCATCAGCATCCGTGTATGTTTTGAACATAGCACGATCATAGCAGACATGGAGGGATGCGCCAGTATCTACCCACCACCCATCAGTTCCTCCAACCATAGTTACCTCAGATAATACAGCCACAAATGGTTCATCAACCATGTTGGCCTGCGGAGGACGATCCATAGGATTA
>NW_017726179.1:0-10273 GCF_001865875.1 Lupinus angustifolius
AAGCAGATGAACAGGTTGCCAGAGTCATTCTTAGCGGGTGGCTTAGCATATTGGACCTTTTGGGGGTTCCAATTCTTGTTTCGACTAATGTTATTAGCCTTATTCCCACTTCGGTTCTGATTCTTGAAGTTAGTGCCAGAAGGCTTCAGACCCACACCTAGGAATTTCTTCTTACTGCTATTGTTCGAGACAATCAACACCTCATCTTTCTGATCTTGCTTACGAGCCTCTTCTTCAATACGAAGACGAGTGATCAGAGATTCCAAAGAGATTTCTTTGGTCTTATGTCTCAGAAGGTTTTTGAAGTCTTTCCAGCTAGGAGGCAGCTTGTCAATTATGACGGCAACTTGAAATTGCTCATGTAAGGGCATACCATCAGAAATGATCTCATTAGCAATTTTCTGAATCTCGTGGGACTGAGACTCTACTGATTTATCATCAGTCATTTGATACTTGAGGTAGCGGCTAACAACATATTTCTTAGTCCCAGCTTCCTCAGTATCATATTTTTTCTCAAGTGCATACCAAATTAATTTGGCAGACTTGTACGGGCTGTAGTAATCATACAGATCACTAGACAACCCATTCAGAATGAAATTCTTACATAAGTAATCACTTTCATTCCAGAGAGCTATTTCAATAGCCAGATTATCCATTTCCTCCTTTTCAGCCTCATCCGACACCACTGGGATGTCGGTTTTAAGAATGTGGACAACCTTTCTCATAGTGAGGAAAAATTTCATCTTATGTTGCCAACGTTTGAAATTTGTTCCGTCAAACCGAAATGGCTTGTTCAGGTCATAGCTGTTCGGTCCAGTAATATTATCTACGAATGCCATTGCAATCGAATCGTCTTAAAATTGTTGTTACCGTAGCTTGCATCAATTCTAAATGGCACGAAATAATACTTACTGGCTGAGTCACGACCAGGTCGCTCTCTTTAAGACATTTCGCGGCACTTCCCAAAATGTGCAAGCAGACTATCATCCACGCCAGATAAAACAACCCAGATCTCTAATATCGAATTCTTACTGCACCGTAAGAACCAATATCGAATACACCCACAACAATATGGCTACTAGTGCCAATTCTCGAAATTACACACAATATGGTTACCCGTGCCAATTCTCTTCCCACAATACTGACTACCAGTGTCAGTTCTCGCAATCCCACAATATGGCTACCTGTGCCAATTCTTTACCCACAATACTGACTACCAGTGTCAGTTCTCGCAATCCCACAATATGGCTACCTGTGCCAATTCTTTACCCACAATACTGACTACCAGTGTCAGTTCTCGAAATCCCACTTTGGCTGTCTGTGCCAATTCTTAAGTGCCACGGAAAGAAAGGGGAAGAAGTTTGCCGGAAATGCGTCGGCGGAATATTAGGGGGAGAAAGAAAAGTTGAGAGGAAACGCTTTCAACTTGGTGCAAGTTAAAATGAAGGGAGAAAACCTCTATTTATAACATGAGATTTTTCTCATGTTCCTCATTTCTCCAATGTGGGACTTGGGAGCTTAATTTTTTATTTTTTTTCAAAACTCTTCCATGTGGGACTTTGAGAGTTGTTTTTTCAAACTCTTCTATGTGAGACTTGAGTGTTTTTTATATATTTCATACCCAAAAGTTCTCACTCATGGTTTTCAACAAACCATGTTCCAACACTAGTTATATTAAAAGTATTTTCCTATGTTACAAATTGTAGGGCTATGATCATATCTCCTATTCATTTCTCGATCTTGTCTCACTGGTATACCACAACTTAAAACTTGAAACATCTAATTCCCTTGCCTTTTCCTCAACCCACTTAGTTTCTTATAGGCACATAAAATTAATCCCCTCCTATTTAGTGTGTCTACTATTTCCATTGATTTACTATATTCCATATGCTGATTCATAAGCTAGACGGGTGAACTAGCTTCTTTACCCGCACTTGTTCATACAAATATGGAATATAGTAACTATTTAGTGTGTCTAATTCCCTTGTTCCATATGCTTATTTTTAACTACATCTAGACGGCATTGCAGTCACCTTACTCTTTTAACACTATACCCATGTGATTCAAAGTGTTACTTTTGGGTAACAACCTAACATTAACATTATCACATTGTTCATCCATACACAGAGATTCAACAAAGTTTTATAATGAGTGTCGACTACCTAACACAATCTTCACCCTTATTATTACAATGAGTTATCTTACAATTAAAATCATAAAATATTTGTTGTTTAACTAATTTGACTAATCTCTGTAGGTTTGGGATATATCTATAAATCACTTGCTAATCCCTGTGGAAGGCTTTGACTTCAAGACCTCCATCAATGTGAAGATTGATCATTGTCTTGTAATTGACACTTTTTGTCTCATCATGCAATTTGAAGCTGAAACAACCTAATAAAACTGCTGAAAATATCTTCATCTGTCTATAAGCAAACTCCTTTCCTAGACACAATCTAGGACCTGCCTGCAGATGAATGACAATTCATTGAGATTACTGAACAAGCATGTTAACACTATCTCTAAAGTATTTTCTAACTAGTGCCCTTAAGATAGAAAATATATATTGGAAAAATTGTGTATTTCATATATTAAAATTTTAGAGGGTGAACATGGTGCAATCATAAGTTGTTGCTTAGTTATCAAAATGTCACAGGTTCAAATCCTCGAGATAGTCTCTCCACTTGCAGAGGTAAGGCTGTGTACTATGATTTTCAAGATAAAGATTCTTTAACCAACACAGTGGTTAAGAAGATCCTATAATAAACATACATGTCAAATGTCCTAAGCAGAACTCTACTAACCTGGAAAGCTGTAAACTTGAAAGGGCTCTCTTGCTGAAAAATACCATTCTCATCAAGCCATCTTTCTGGTTTATATTCCTCTGCATCATCTCCCCATATGAATTTCATCCTACCCATTGCATATGGTTGGTAAGACACCATATCACCTTTATTAACACTGTATCCATCTGGTAATGTATCATCAGAAAAGCAAATCTTTGCGTCCTGCATGAATGAAGTCCAAGACTTTAAAGAATGTATTTTACGTATGTTTGGGCGAGAGTAGTATTAGGATGAGTTTGGCGTAAGGATAAGGTTGTTTCTTAGTGACTATGAGGTCACGGGTTCAAACCCTGGAAACAGCCTATACGCTTGCGGGGATAAGGCTACGTACATCTACCCGCCCTTTTTTTATTTTACCTGCAACCATGCCAAATGTAGTCAAGTAACACTTCAAAATACACACATCAGGAACAGTGGTCAAATCTGCTAGTCCTACAAAGACTGATGATGAGATATCAGCTTCAAAATAAGCCTTACCACTGGAACTGCAGGATAAAGTCTGAGAGTTTCAGTAATCGCGGCATGGAGATAATTCATCTTTTCGAGAGCTTCTTCCGTTACACAGGACACAAATTCAGCACAGCTACTGATTGTTGTTGTGTGTGTTGCTTCTTTCACTTCTTCAGCAGCTTTTTCTTGTACTGCAGGATACTTGCATAGCATGTAAATGAACCAAGCAAGTGTTGCAGCTGTAGTGTCTTTGCCAGCAATAACAAAGTTTAGAATTATATCTCTTAAATATGTTGAATCAAATTCCTTCATTTGTAGAAACCTTGAGAGAATATCTCCTCCTTTTCTCTGCATAGTCCATGAAAAGTGAGAAATGAATAAGATATGTACTTTCTTGGTTATCACAAACACAATTTGTATGCAACATAGGGTGAGTGCAACCACACACCTCGAAAGGATTATTTTCATACTCGTAGGCTGAGGGGATACCCTTGGTTATACCGAAAAAAACACAACTGGTATCTAGTAGACTTACAGCAGAATCATCCTTTGAAATCTCCATTTGTTGAAATCTGGTGTTGATCAGCTTAAGGACAAATTCATTCAAGATTTTAGTTTTCTTCCTTAATATGGCCTCTGATCCAATATTCAGAAACTTCTTTATCTTCCAGAAGACATCAACGTAACGATAAAGGGTTAGCGCACTTGAAGTATCGAAAGCATCCGCAAATTTATTCCCTTCTTCATTTGATCCACACATGCTGTCAAGTTCAGTTCCAAATGCAACTTGGAATATTGAATCCAGAGTTGATTTCATAAAGAGGTCCTATATATGAATTATTGGATCAAGTTAGCATTCAACAAGTCAAATAAGTCCAGTGTTTCAAATTACGGGCCACATCACGTGACACGGCTGCAATATTACAGTTGTGCTGACTGCCACAACTGTATCACACCGCCATTGTGATGTGATATTGAATTACAATGATACAACCGCAACGGGCTACAATGCAACCGCATCGGGCTGCATCAGACCACAACACAACTGCATCGGGTCGCATCAGTATAAAAAATATTTATTATTCACAAAATAGTTCACACTAGAACAACCACAATCCGCATCGCAACAACCACCATGACCATAATTACAGTAAACATAACTGCGACTGCAATCGCAATTTAAAACATTGCAAATAACTAAAGAGATGAAACAATGCAATATCATATAGCATCTTTCAGAATTCAGATGATATATTTATTACCCACTTGGATTTCCAATTGCTTATTAGAAGTTGCAGCTTCAGACACTATGTTTGCAACTTTAGCTGCATTTTTTCTGAATATGGAAGTGCTAAAGTCTCTTAACATCTTAGTAGAAAACTCATGACTTGATATCTTCCTTTGTTCGCGCCATTTCTCACCATCAACTGTGAAAATCCCATCACCTAGTAAATCCTTCAAATTTTCATAGTTGTATGATCCCTGCACAAAATTCCAAGGAATAAAATTGAATCCATTGATCCTAACTTCTTCCTCCTAAGAATCAAAGAGAGTCTTAATTTGTATTATTTAATCAAAATAGTTCCACAGTCAAGTGCACGAGGCTCCTACTTAGTGGAATCGGGGACGGTAGATGTAACTTCATGTTGCTAAGCAACAACTTTACCATTGCGTCAATCCTCCTAATTATACCATACTTTATATAAATACCACAGAAATGTGCCTTGTTCCGTTCTATTTATAAAACATTCTACACATATAATAGAACCAATATTTATGTTATACTTTGTTCTAACATGTCTATCAAAGGCCACTTTCGTATAACCATCATACTCAAGGTTTTCATAAATTGCAGACAGTGTTCACTTTGATTTTTGTTCCTGTTCTATACATTATTATACTACTGGAGCATAGACATAACAGAGAAAAAAGGATGAACAAGCAGAAGAACAGAACTATGGTAAAATGTGTTTAACAGCATTTCACTTTTCACAATGTTAGCAAATTGTTTATACAATGATGATATGTAGGTCCAAATACATATTAGAGAAAAAGTGAAAATGAATAGCTATTCAATTATATCTCAGAACATAAGGGATCTAACACATTAAACTGAACATCAAAATATGTATTGAAACTGCACAAACAATTTGTCTGACCTGTGTCTATCATTTGAACATCAGATAATTCATTCAATGAGTCTAGTTAGCTATTCAAACTGTTCCTAGTTGGAATCAAGAAATCTTAAGGGTGCATCTTGGCGCAACAGAAAGGTTACTACCTTAGTAACTAAAATTATGTGTTCAAATCCTCGAAACAGTGTCATTGCTTATAGATTAAGACTATGTATGTCTACCTTCCCTGTACACCACTAGGTGAAAGCATCGTACACTATGCCATCTATTTTATTGAATTAAAAAATCCCTCAGCTTAATATATTTGACAAGTTCAGAAAATCCTAGAAGCTCTTCAAATACTTAAATGTTAAAACCAATGTATACCAAAAACGAATGTTAAATCCAATCCACTATGCTGGCAAATCACCACTTTGATATCTAAACTATTCAACAATAAAAGAGACACTTAAAGTTAAACTAACCCCTTTGCAGAACCATAGATACATTCATATTTAAGAAACTTATCTATCCACCAAATAGTAATATGATATATAGTATGATGGATATATACTTAGTTGATACTATTTTTGGGTCCAGTACTTTTATTTACTTTTTAATAGACACAATCTATTTTTTTAAAACTTATTTATATTTTTATTATGAATAATTAAATAGGCTAAACTAAATACACTAAAAATAAGTTCATAACCATGTTTAAAGGATGAAATTCCACATATTTTTAAATAAAAAATGTCCATTTTATATGAGAAAGTAAAATAAAGCATGTATCTCTATTAAAAATGTCCATCTTGTTAAAAGGAATATCAGGGTTTTCTTTTATCATCACTTCTACTACAGCAGCAGCAAGCTTTTGTCCTCCACATTCTGCTTCTTCTACGTCTTAGCCTATTGATTAGAATCCCCCGCATTTCAAAACACAGAAGAATCGCGAATGGATTCTCGCAAACTGTTTTATGGTACGTGAGGGGTATGAGCGAATTATATGACTATAATCTACCAACTAAGTTGGATCTATAAAATTACAAATTCATCAGCCCAAAAAAATAAAAGTAAATATCAAAACAATTACCTTTCCATAATTTTCAAATTTTGTTTTGAGTATATACTCAACATTCATAGGGTCTGCTGTGTAAATCTCATTTCTGAAGGGACTTATCAATCTATAAGTCTTGTACTTCCCTGCAAGATCAGTCATATAATGGTGTAATCTTTTGAAGTTCATCAACTGATTAAATACTGTACCAGCAACAGGGTGGTACTTTTTTCTGTGACTTTTGCTCAACTTTCTCAACACAATTTGGAAAAACAATAAAGCTAAAGCTGCAGATAAAATGGAAAGGAAATAAGGATTTGAAAGAAAACCCATGATTGTGAAGGAAGAAGGTTATGGTTTGTAGAAGTCAATGAACTAAAGCAACGCAAACTAGTTCATAGATCGTGTTCTTTTTGTTGAATTTGATGATGAACTATGTTAACTAATCTTGGATGGATATATCTCTTTCTACATTATTGCTTCCACGTTCCACATCGATATATTATTATATCTTGAATGGATATAATCCCATTTATGTCCTTTTTGGTACATTGCATGTGATGTTTTGCTACCAACTTATTTATGATTGAATAAGATATTAGTTTAGTAGGAGTTCAACTCCTCTCCAGTACTGGAGAAATCATTACTGGAATATGAAGTTAAATTTTTTTTAAAGAGTTTTTATTTAATTTCAATAGAAAATAACATGTAATCGTAGTCGTTAAAATTTTTTTTTTGCCACGTGTCATCATCTTATTCCGCACTGGCCTCTCCAGTAGTGGAGAGGATCCATTTCCGTTTAGTAGTGTAAGATTTTTGGGATGATTAAAAGATTAATTATTCAAATTTCTGATAATAACACTTGTTTGAAAGGAATAACCATGTACCTCGAAAATGAAAGAGATTAATTCTTTATCTATAAAGTAATGATATTTTTGGTACAAAAAAACATTCCCTATTTATGTCTAATTTAATTTATTCTCACATTTGGAGGACACTAATCATAAACATAATTATATAATTAGTTGTACATTTCTGGACTAGTTATCAATGCACCTAATTGGTGGGTTGAATGGGAAAATGTGAATTAGTGTGTAGTATGTTGGAGTTTTAGAAACCATTTCACTTTGGTTTCTCTACTTGCCCTCTACAAGTAAGAATAAGAGAAGAAGATGTTGAGTGTTGAAAGGAAGAGTAATGCTTGGAGACTAAGAAAGAAAGAAGGAAAGAATTAGAAAGAATATGAGAAGGAAGAGTGTTATTCAATGTGTTGAGAATCATGGCTTCAACATTCTATTTATAGTAGTTCATAACCACTTAGTTTGTTATGACTTCTATTTGTAGTAATTTTCCAACTAACTAAACTAACTACTACACAAAGCAATGGATTACATTCTATTAATACAAAATCAACACTCCTCCTTAATTCATGCTTTCTATACTAACTACATCCAAGAGTGTTCTTTGCCTCTCAAAATCCTTCCTCTTTAAAGGCTTTGTTAGCACATCTGCCAATTGTTCCTTGGATTGGCAAAATTCCAACTTCAAATTGTTCTTCTCCACTTGATCTCTTAAGAAATGAAACTTGGTCTCTATGTGCTTGGTTCTACCATGAGCCACTGGATTCTTTGCTAGATTTATTGTTGATTTGTTATCAACAAATAACCACATAAGTTCATCATCCTTCTGCATTCCTAATTCAGTGAGTAGTGCCATCAACCATACAACTTGTTGACCACCAAAACATGTTGCAATGTACTCTGCTTCACATGAAGAAAGAGCCACTACTTTCTGCTTCTTTGAGCACCAACTTATTGATGCTTCACCAAGCTTGAATAGATAGCCACTTGTACTCTTCCTGTCATCCTTATCACCACACCAATCAGCATCAGTGTATCCATGAATGATACTCCTTTCACTGCTCTGCTCTGTGTGCCTTGATGCAGGAAACAATATGCCAAAGTTCATGCTTCCTTTAAGATACCTTAGTATCCTCTTTAATGCCACTAGATGAGTATGTCTTGGACTTTCCATGTACCTACTTGCTAGTCCCACTGCATAGGCAAGATCAGGTCATGTGTTGCAAACATATCAAAGAGATCTTATCATTTGCCTGAAAAGAGTTGAGTCTACTACTTTATCTTCTAAGTTCTCAATGCTGGAATTGCATAGTGTGTTACCAGTTTCAATTGGAGTTGAAGCTGAGTTGCATTCTAGCATTTTGAACCTTTCAAGTATATCAGAGATATACTTCTTTTGGTGCATTAGGATACCAACATCTGTTCTAAGAAATTCAATCCCAAGAAAGTATGAAAGGCTTCCCAAATTAGTCATCTCAAACTCATGTTTCAGCTTTTCCTTAAACCATTCAATCTCTTCAATGTTGTTACCTGTTATTAGCAAGTCATCCACATAAAGGCATGTGACAATAGAGGCTTCTGTAGTGACCTCTTTTGTATAAATGCCATGCTCATTAATGCATCTCTGAAATCCTAGCTTCAATAGGAACCCATCTATCCTTCTGTTCCAAGCCCTAGGTCCTTGTTTCAAACCGTACAAAGCCTTGTAAAATCTATAGACCTTGTGTGCTTGATCTGGAGCCACAAAACCAGGGGGTTGTACCACATAAACTTCCTTGTCTAATGGGCCATTTAGGAAGGCAAATTTCACATCCATTTGATAAATGTGCCACCTTCTTGAGCTTGCTATTGCTATAACAAGTCTTATGGTTTCTAATCTGGCCACTAGTGCAAAGACTTCCTTGAAATCCAATCCTTGTTTTTGTAGGAATCCTTTAGCAACCAGTCTAGCCTTGTGCTTGGAAACTGATCCATCAGGCTTCAACTTCACTTTGTACACCCATTTGACTAGGATAGCTTTCTTGTTTTCAAGCAAGTCTGTTAGTTCCCATGTAGCATTCTTTTCTATAGAGTTAATCTCCTCCTTCATTGCTTATATCCAACACTACTCTTTTATTTCTTGATCAAAAGACACAGGCTCCATTTCAGCTAATAGAGCTGTAACACCGCGAATTTTAAGATTTGGAATTATAAGATTTTATTAATATTTTTATTAATTATATATTCGAAAATGAATTTCTGGGAATTTTCGGTAAAGTATTAGACGAAAATCTAGTTGATTTTTAGTCTTGTAACTTTATTTCCTATTTTGTGGTAAATTTTGGTAATTTTCGGAGACAGTCGGTTCTGAACCACTGTCGGGGCCGAATCTCACCCGGTACGGCTCAAAAAGTGGTTTTTGAGTTCCGTAACTCGGAATCGAATTCCGATCGCACCGTTGGCTTCGTAATTTCATTTCGAGTCAATAATATAGACCCTGAATACACCCATACCTACTTTCTAAATATTTTTCACTCGGAATGCCGAAATCCGAAATTCTAATCGGATATTAAGATCGGGCGATTTATAATACCCGATTGAGTATTGGCCGATAATACTCGGCCATGTTTATCGCACATATCCGCGAAGTGGTCATTTCGCATTAGGATGCGAGATTTGACTTTCATAAAGCAAATCTCACATCACTTTCACCCATATCTCATGAAATCATCATTAGCCACCCTAGGAGATTTTTCATCATTGCCTAGGGGGAAATCTGATTTCCTTCTCTCCTTAACCCTCACACTTCACTCCTCACTCTTACACTCTTTCATTTGCAAAGTTTTCTAAGAGAAGGTAAAACCTGTCTTCACTTTTCTCTCATTTTCTCATATGTTCATTCCATCTTCAATCCTTGATCTCTCAACATTCAACCAATGGATGTTGATGAGATTCAAGTATGTTGTT
>NW_017726180.1:0-229 GCF_001865875.1 Lupinus angustifolius
TTTTGTTGAGACCATGAACAACTTGTGTTCATGGACTTGTTATAATGTATTACTGCATATATTTAGTTGTTTTAGCCAAAGGGGTTGATGATGAAATCAAAGGAACCTTTAGGAAGTGTTTTGGCAAAATGAGAATGTATGTATATTCTATTTGTTGTTAGCCTTAAACCATGGCTTGGAACAAGTTGGAAAAATAGAAACTTTTGTTAAAAAGGATGTTAAGGTTTAT
>NW_017726181.1:0-922 GCF_001865875.1 Lupinus angustifolius
GGTGCAGGTATTTGAAAAACCATGTTTAAATGTGTTTCGGTTGTCGAAAATGGCAAAAGTTGGTATTCTGTCCAAGTCCCCGTCGCTTGGGCGTGAAACTCTTGCCTGGGCGAGCACAGTCTCGCTTGGGCGAGGACTGGGCGAGGGGAAGTTTTGGTTCTGGTACTCCTCGCCCGGGTGACCAATCCTCGCTTGGGCGAGCAAGGGTCCCGCTTAGGCGAAAAAGCCTAGGATTTCGATGAAATTCAGGAACTTTCTTGCCCGGGCGAGCAAAAGTTTCGCTTCGGCGAAAAAAAAACCAGGATTTTAATGATGTCTCGTTTGGGAGAAGAAGGCTTAAGTTTAATTGAAATTTAAAGATGAATTGTCGCTTGGGCGAGAGGGCCTCGCTTGAGCGAGAGATGCCCAATTTTAAAATGGCATTGTTGATTAAATTTTTGCTTGAGCGAAGGGTCCTCGCTTGGGCGAGAGACATGAATTGTGTTTGACTATTTGGATTGATTGGTTGAGTATGTAATAACCCTAGTATGTGATATAAAAACTACTTTGGTATAACACCATAATTGAAATAAAAAGTGAAGTATTCAAGTGTTGTAATTAAATAGTCAAACTCAGTAATTAATTTTAAAGAAAGTATTCCGAGAAGGATGTATGATTTAGGGCGATGCCCAGAAAAGGATACGTGATACCACGGAGCGAGATCGTCTGACCGTAAGTGGCTTGGTCTGGGACCGTCTAGGGTGATTCAGCGATAGTCGTAGTGGTAGGGACGTTACCCTTTGAGTTATGATGTAAATTAGGGCACTGCCCAGAAAGGAACCTAGGATACTATGCAGCGAGATCGGCAGACCGTAAGAGGCTTGGTCTGGGACCGTCCAGGGTATTCAACGATGGTCGTAGTGGTGGGATGTATTTCCTTTAT
>NW_017726182.1:0-14110 GCF_001865875.1 Lupinus angustifolius
AGGTACCCTGTTGGATCAGACAGTTCTCACAGGCCAAACTAGGCAATCTCTGTCAACCCCTGGATTGCATTCGAGATCAATGATAAGGATGCCCAGAAAGCGTTTGTACGACCTTGGTCCGGGTAGGACTGTTCATGAGGGAACTGATCGATCTATTTTTAATTCCTTGCGAAGATATGTTATTTCGGGTGCGTACAAAGTGGCTTGGTATGGGACCTGTACTCTTGATTTTTTTCCGACTAGGTTATTGGGAGGATATTGGTGTGAGGTGGATGATCATGACATAACATGCATATATTGCACTTGTGGAAGTGGATTCCCACATTGAGTTATAAACATTATGCATCATTAACATTAATATTATTACTTATGGTTATGATATTTGTTTATGAAATATATGTTGATATATTATTGGGTACATTAATAAATGGTGGGTTATAATGTTAGTTATAGAAATATATGTGTGTGTTATTATTTGGGGTTATGATTCCCACTTATGTGTTATTTAATTATAGTCATGACATCTTGACAAATTGTGAATTATGATATTGATGGGAATAAGTGTTGTTTACATTACATAGGTTGATTAGATAATTATTTATGAGAACAATTGATGAGTTTGGTTATATTACTCTTGTAAATTGGATAATTGTTTACGAGAACAACTGATAAGTTATAATGTAATATGTTATATATATATATGAATTGTTTTTCATATCTGAGTGTAATATTCTGAGTAAGTTCATGCCGTCAATGAATTTACGTTCATTAGATGTCTTACTCTCTCTATTTCTCTTTTTTTCTATTGCTTGCTTTCCGGACGTGTGCTCGTCAGATAGTCAGCTTGCTCGGATTTGGAGCTACCCGTCCGTGATGTTCTAGGAGGGGGCATGAGGAATTGAGGAAGAGGCAGCACCCTAGCTTTGGAGTTAGCCACTAGGAGTTGCTTATCATTTTGTGACTTTTGAAACACTGACAGTTTCAGCTTATTCATGTCTTTGTTTAGTGTCTTTTGGCGATGATTAATATTTCCGCCCTTTCTTTTTGGATTTTGTATATGTTAGTGGCGATGTAGTTTCCGCCTTGGTTGACTTAGTTTGTATGAACTAAAGATGACTTAACCGTCTATATGCATTGCATTATTCAGGAAATTGTGAATCGGGTTAAGTTATCATTCGATAACGATAAGTTGATTTTCTGCATTTGAGTTACTTAAAGTGATGTCCCGGAAAAGGAAGGTTTTAAAAGGAAACAATTTTATACATCACCATTTCAAAAAAAAAATTACCCATTTTTCCGCAATGTTTTTGAGAAGTATTTTTCGGGGTGTTACAAGAGCCATATGCACAAAATCTCCTTCTTGAGTGATTGCTGAGTCATCAAGAATTTCATAGTCTCTGAGTCTTGATGGCAATTGTCTTGATCTCTGTGGTCTTTCATTCAAAACAGTTTGATCCTCATTATTTGTCTGAGTTTCCTCCTCTGTTTGTGTATTGTCAAGCATCATTCTTACTGAATTGTTTGCTGTTTCAGTTGTTCCATTCCAGTTCCATGCTTCTCCTTCAATGATCTTTAAGTCTCTGCTATAGGAGATTGTGTTGGTGTTAGGATTGTATACCTTGTAGGCACATGTAGAATGGTAGCCTACAAAGATCAACTTTTCTCCTTTGTCATCAAGCTTCTTTCTACTATTCTCTGGTATGTGTTTGAAGCAAATAGATCCAAATACTTTGAGATGTTTTATGTTTGGTTTGTGTCCAGTCCAAGCTTCTTCTGGAGTATTGTTTACCAACCTCTTTGTAGGACATCTGTTCAGTAGATAGGTTGTTGTTGCTATTGCTTCTGCCCAAAACTTCTTTGGAAGGCCCTTTGTTCTTAGCATGCTTCTTGCCATGTTCAACATAGTTCTATTTACCCTTTCTGCTGCTCCATTGTGTTGAGGAGCATATGGTGCAGTTATCTCATGAGTTATGCCTTCTATTTTACAGAAATTCTTGAACTCGTGAGAAATATACTCATCTCCACCATCACTTCTGATCAACTTCAGGTTCTTACCACTTTGTTTTTCTGCTGTTGCTTTGAAACTTCTGAATTTGTTAAATACATCATATTTTCTTTCTATTGCATAGGTCCATAGTTTTCTTGTGAAGTCATCCTTGAAGGTCACAAAATACTTGTTTCCTCCAAGAAAATTTTCTTCTAATGGACCACACACATCAGTGTATACAACTTGAAGTGGTTGAGTGGTCTTGGTTGGGATTTGTGAGCAGAATGTGTTTCTTGTTTGCTTGCTTGCAAGGCAATCATCACGCACATCATTTGAAGCTTTGAGAGTAGGTAACTCATGCACCATTTCATCCTGACTTAAGTGCTCAAGACTTTTGAAATTGAGATGCCCAAATCTCTAATGCCAAATCCATTTCTCATCTGCTATAGATTCTAAACATTTCTGATTTCCAAGCTGAATGCCAATCTTGAAGGTCTTATTTTGAGCTAGAGGTGCTTTCAAGATTAACACTCCCTTCTTGTTAAACACTTTGAGCATCTTTTCTTCCAATCTCATTTTGTATCCTTTCTCAAGCAATTGTCCAAGACTTAGAAGATTGCTCTTCATTCTTGGCACATATAACACACTTGAGATGTATGAGGTTGAGCCATCCTTCTTCTTGATCATCACTCTACCAATTCCTTCTGCTTTGATTATGCTATCATCAACAAACTTTATTCTGGTTTCCACTAATTTGTCTAATGTTACAAACCAATCTTTGTTCCCTGTCATGTGGTTAGAGCAACCTGGATCAAGATACCAACTACCTGAACTCTGATTTGTCACTATAAGTAGAGCATCATTAGATTTATTGGCTTCTTGAGAAGAATCAATGCTCCTAGCCATCAACAACACCTTCTCTTCTGATTCCTCATCTTTTGCTAGTCTTGCTTCTTCTTCTTTGGTTTGAGTGACCCTTTTCTCTTTGCACTCTGAAGCAAAATGCCCCCAATTTCTACAATTGAAGCATTGAATCTTGCTCTTGTCTTTCTTGTTCATTCTACCCAACTGATTATTCCATTTCTTGGCTTTTCTGACTTCACAAGCTCTGATTGTTAAAGTTGGTTCTCTGTTTGAATTCGATCTAAGCTTGAAGTTGTCAGTTTCCATTCTCCTACCACCTTACCATTTTGCTTTATCTCTTCTGAATTTATCAATCTGTCCAGGGCCACCCTTCTTCTTGAACTGTGCACTCAAAGCATGATCTAATTATCTATAAATCTGTCTCTCCATGAATCTCTGCTCATGCACCTCTAAGGATCCTTGCAATTCATCAATTGTTAGATTGTCAAGATCCTTTGCTTCCTTTATGACTGCTACCACATGATCAAACTTTGGATGAAGAGTTCTGAGAATCTTCTCCACTACATGTTGTTCAATTAGTGTTTCTCCACACCCCTTCATTTGATTTATCAGGCTCCTTAATCTGTTGAGGTACTCAGCTATGGATTCTTGCTCATCCATTTGCATCAACTCATACTGTCTTTTGAGTGTCAACAATCTCACATTCTTAATCTTCTTTCCACCAGAGTAATTTTTCTCCAATATCTCCCATGCTTCCTTTGAATAAGATGCTGCAGAAATCTTTTCAAAGTTGGCCCTATCCACACATTGGTGGATCAAGAAGATTGCCTTGCAATCTCTCTTGCTTGCTTCCCTATACTCCATTGAATTTTCGTCTGCAATTGGCATTCCACCTTTCACCATATCAAGACACTCTTGAAACCCAAAAATGGCCTTCATTTGAATGCTCCAATATTCATAGTTCTTCCCATCAAAGATTGGAAGATTCATTGCAAATCCATTCGAAGTTGCCATACTTCTGCACCTCTGATTTCCCTTCTGTTTTGCAGCCTTGGTTTTCAGTCTGTGAGCTTCACTTCTTGAAGCCTCTTGTACCCAATCTTGGCACTACCACAGATCCCGACCCTATAGCTCTTGATACCACTGTTGGAGTTTTAGAAACCAATTCACTTTGGTTTCTCTACTTGCCCTCTACAAGTAAGAATAAGAGAAAAAGAAGATGTTGAGTGTTGAAAGGAAGAGTAATGCTTGGAGATTAAGAAAGGAATAAGGAAAGAATTAGAAAGAATATGAGAAGGAAGAGTGTTATTCAATGTGTTGAGAATCAAGGCTTCAACATTCTATTTATAGTAGTTCATAACCACTTAGTTTGTTATGACTTCTATTTGTAGTAATTTGCCAACTAACTGAACTAACTACTACACAAAGCAATGGATTACATTCTATTAATACAAAATCAACATAGTATAATTATATGGTACATGTAATTAAATTAATTAAAATATATCAACAAGATGTTGGTCTAATTGTATAAGATCCCAATAAATTTTAGATGACCAAAAGTCAAGGGTTCGATTACTTGAAGTGACACTTCTTGGAAGAGATAGCTATATATCCCAAAATAGATTAGTTCCTTACCCAAAAGGGTGAGAAATACTCTTAATAGTACCAAAAAATTAATTAAAATATGGAAAATATTGATAAAAAATTGACAAATCATTTTGTACGGTATCGTTCATTTTGTAATGAGAATAAAATATCTTCTAGTATAAGGAGATAAGTTATGTCCTCTAGCCACTAAAATTATAACACGTGTCATATTTAATCATTTTTTTAAAAAACTTTTATAAAACTAAACAAAATAGTATGCATATCATACATTTATTTGTAAGAAGAAATAAGTTATCTCTCAATACGATAAGATAATTTATTATCTTTTGTAATTATATGGTAACACATCAAGGTTTGAATCTTGTGGTTGTTTATAATATTATTGATCAATATATCATCGCAATAATTGAGTTATATGTTATAAATAATAATATATTAAAATATATAGCTTCATTGTTTTGCAATTTATATAAAGAACAATTGGTTGAACATTGTATAGTTATATGAGTATTTTGTGTACTACTATTAGAATCTTTTCACATTTTTGGGTAAGGAACTAATCTATTTCAGAGCTTATGGTTGTCATTTCTTAACAAGTGTTACTTTCATGAATCAAACCCTTGACTTTTTGGTCATCTTGGGGATTTTGCGGGGCCTTACACTATTAGACCAACACTTGATTTGGTAATATGCATAATATTAATATTATGTATCAATTTAGAAAGAAAAATTAAATTCAATAACAATCTAAAACGTGTAATTTAGAAGGAGATGAGTTAAGGTTATTTAAGGAAACACAAATTCTTGAAATTGTTAACCTCTCACTTCATGAATGTCAGCTACAGACTATCTTTTTTGTGTGGCAAAGGACATACATTTATGGTACCGTAAAAATATATATAGTGAATACTCGCAATATTACTTTCTGGGTATGGAGGAGTACTATGATACATGTCCCACGAGTACTAGCACATTCATAAATTTACTTTTTTATAAATATTCTATGTATTATAACTTTTTTTATTACTTTAAATTATATATAATTTATTTCATTACTATTTCATTGATAAATTTTAGTTATTAAACAATGACAAATTTGTTATGAATGGAGGTATGTATGTTATTATACACGTAATAATTAATTATAGAGTGTAATATTTATATATTAACGGTGTAAAGATTTATATACATTTACCTATTATTTATTTATATCACTTTTATTTAAGAATCAATGATGAACACATGTAAACACTATTTAGCTTGTATGAACACATGTAAACACTATTTAGCTTGTACTTGCTCTATTTTGTTGTCATCCTTAATGATGACCAATTAGGATAAATGTTTTAGACATAGTAAAAATGAAAAATACTAAAAATGTTGTTTTGCAATATTTTTTTAAGATAAAAAGTGTGTACCATGGAAAGGGATGCCCTTGTAATTTGTCCTTAATTTTTTTACCATATGAGTTCATGTACTTTGCTTAGTTCTGCTTTATACACTTCTGCCTAATTATATGAATGCCCACATGCCAATGTTAGTCCACAAAAAAAAATAAAAAACCTTTCCATTCATGGGCAATCATTATAGCCTTAGCAACATGCTTGAACTAGTTGAATTTGGATGATTTTCTTTATTGATGTGGAAAGTTGTTGGTGTTTACATCACATAACCTTAGCAACATAGGAATATATTTCTATAGGTGCAATATGTGGATGGTAAGTTTGCTAGGCCTTTGTTTTCCATTTCCACTAGTAGGAAATTTATTTACTTTGTATGAATTTATTTAAAAAATGAAAGTATAAATTTTAGTGAAAATATTATGGAAGGTTACTTCATAAAAGATGGCATTACATATTTAATTATTGATATAGAGTTGTTAACCAATGAGATGATATTCAACATATTATATTAAATAAATAAAGAATTGTTATGAAGAAAAAAATTGAAAGATAATGTGAAATAAATTGTAGAATAAAGAGTAGAGATTTTGGAAAACTTTATAAACTACATTTGTTGTTGTTTTTAGTGGTGGACCATCCTTATCATGTATCAATATTTTTAATAATTTTTGAACTCTTGAAATAGTTACATATAATTGATCATGATAGAATATTAGTCTACTTAAATATAACCCCAGATTTTAGTAACATTCAATATTGCATCATTACATAATATTTCAGACTGGTCTAAATTCCTCAATATCATTATTGAAGTTCCAACTTTAACTTAATCTTATGATTGGGAAGACTAGAGGTTAAAAGTCGGTTTAGAAATTCAATAGCTAGTATGTTAAATGCTTCATTTTCATTAACATAAGACATCAATTGAATCTGAGTTCAATATGCATTTTCATCACCTATAGTTGTACATTAGAATATTTATTAGTATAACTTTAATAAATTTATTATATCGAACATAATAAAAATTTAAAGGTATCTAAAAAAATTCACTTGAAATTATAGACAGAACAAATTCATTGATTTCATCAACAATCTCAATTGTTGATGCAGGCATTACCTTAGCTTGCAAAAATTGGTCATCCTTATAGGGATGTTATAGATTTGGATGGATTCTAGATACTATGACATCAATTGAATTATCAAAATGAAGAATATTTTTTCCTGGAATATCAACTTTAGTACAACCATCATTCAGCTTCGATAATTTTCCATCCTCCACTTTCAATATCCATTCAAAGAATTGCTTGATTTTTGTTGCATTGTCATGATTTTATAGATGCATATTCTTTGTAAGAGTTAAAATTGTTGATGATTTTGGTAATTTATATTTTTTGTCGATGACATTTTTCTTGTTACATGTATTTATGGCAGAGTAGGGGTGACAAAAAAATTCGACTCATGAGTACGGATGAAAATACCCACAACGGATATCCACAAAAATAGCTTATGGGTGAGAACGAGTTTTATAATACCCGTATCGTGAGTACCCGCATATAAATAAATCTATTTTTAAATTAAATTTTTATTATTATTTCATAATTCATAATGTGGTGGGAAATTAAACATGTAAGTATTGCTTCTATTGAATAAATGATTCATTTTGTGAGAGGAACTGAATTTTTTCTTGGGCAAACAACCCTCAAACAACTAGATTGTTTTTAGTTTGGTATTTTAGGTGTGCATTTTCTTTTGTTAGTTAATAACCTCAAGATTTTAAGGTGGAATTGCAATATATTATTTTTGAAATATGGCATTGGCTATTGTAAAATAGTTTTAGGTCACTTGAGGTATAAAATTCGTAATGAGTATGGTTGACAACCATGTACTACTTTTATGTAGTCAAACTGAATGAATTTATTATAAGTACCGTGTGAGCAATTAATTTTATGGGTGCACTGTGCACACACAAAATACTATTTATTATATATCATGAATGAATTTATTATTGATCTACAAATTGAACATTTTAACTTCCCAACATATATTTAATATACAAATTGAATATTTTAACTTCCCAAAAGTATATTGCAGAAGATGTCAGTTCCACTTGTTCTTTGTGCCACCCAACTAATCTTTAACTATAGCTATAGCTTCACTCATGACTAAAGATGAGACTAACTTGTCCAAACTTATCATTAATGTAGCAAAGGAATAAATAAAATGAAAAATGAGTGCATTTAATTTGTGAGCTTGTGAAACTATATGAGACAATGACTCATGCACGTGGTGAGATGTTAGAAACATGTCATATCTCTTTAACTTTTCAAACACAAATAATTAGAAATTATATGATTTGATGATATTGAAATAAAAATTGCAAAAAAAAAATCATTTTTATCAAAAAATTGCAAACCTTGCATGTGAAAGCTCTTGTTGTGGAATTAGCTTCTTAAATGTTTGGATTGAAGTAATCAACAATCTATATATGGAATTGAACATGGTTAGAAAATAAATATATATACTGTATGTTTTACTTTAACTTTTATATATACTAGCGTGTTGACATGCACTGTCGTGCCTGTCAACCTGCTTTCATATCGTTTGTAATGTATAGTTTGTATTTTATAAATTCAAATATAATTTTTTGCGCTAAATTTACGGTTGAATTTTTTTAATTGGTCTAATATTCAATTTTTTAAATACACTTTTAAAATAAGAAGATAATAAGGATAAAATAAGAAAATAATATTATATGGTTTTTTGGTAGAAATAAAAAGATATTGAGGGCAAAATAGGAAAACACAAATTACACCATGATGAGTGGTTATTTTGTGTTTTCCCTTTATTAATAGTATAGAAGATATATATATATGCTTAGTACAAAAATTTATAAAAAATATAAGTGACTCAAACACATAAGAGGACATGTAATGACAATTATGGTGTATTACATATATCATGAGATTAAAGCAAAAATGACTACCACCACCAAGTAATTCATATGATCTTAAGAACTCATAAAAATATAGAAAATAAAGTCCAGTTTGACTAAATAGTGAAAATGTAATGTCTAACTAAAAATACACAAAAAGCTTTGTAGTGACTAAAAATGATCTTAAGAAAATAAAAATAGATCAATAGTAAAATGCATATCTTTACTGAAAGTGAAATAAAATTGAACATATTCAAAACGCTTCATTTCAGTAGTGAAGTGAAGATAGTAAAATACATCTTTACTGAAAGTGGAGACCTAAACCTAGTTTTCAGTTTATTTGGCTGAACTTATTTAAGATCAAGAACAAAGGCAACGTCTTTAACAAAAAATGAATAATGATCTGAAACTGTTTTTCAGCAAAATAATCATCAACAAAATAGTAAAGACCTGATTTTTACAAAAAACATAAAAAATGTATAGTCCAAAAACACACAATGTCAAAAGTTCATACCTTTAAGAAAAATAACGAGATCATTTTTAAGAAAAAAAATGAAAAAGGATGTAATCCGGAAACGTAGAGAAATTAGTAAAAGACATATTTTTGAGAAAAAATATTACAGCCCAAAAAAATGAAAATCCTCATTCAAGAACAACAAGGACCTCTTCATCATTTTTAACAATGAAAAGAATGTGAATCCATATTTCACTTGGACCAATTTTGGTAATACAAAAAGCCGAGCAGAGATGGAGTTGATGAGTTTTCGCATTTTAAGAAGTGAAAGTGAATAATACAATACCACCTTCAATTAATAGTGGGAAAAAGTTAACATAGGAGTGGTAAGAAATATGAGGAAGAAGAGAGAATAAATATGAACGAGAAAATGAAGAGTTAGAAGATTGTGGAAATGAAGAGTTAGATGAAAGTTGAAATTCAAATCAACTTCAGAGTAAATTCAATGTACAAAATAGTAATAACATAAATAGATGAAGCCCTTATTATTCGTAAAAAATTGTTGATGTAATAACGAGTTTGCTGCAAGCAATAAATAAAGAAATGACATTGTTATTGATTTTTTTTTATATAAACAAAGTAAATGTAAAGACAAATATGCCCCATTATAATCAAGTATGAGTGATGTAATTATTATGGAATTATGGTTCTAAAATTCTTATTATGCCCCATTACAATACCAGCCTCTTCAATTCTTATTAAGATAGTAGATTCTTCTTCCTTTATAGAATTATGGTTCTAGAATTATATTGTAACACTAACAATTTTCAGGAAAAAGCAAAGACATGAGACAATTTTAAATGGAAAGGTGGATTAGTTATAGAAGTGTTTGCTAGATGTCTTCAATAAGGGAATTCACGAATAATATCAATATTGTTATTAAGGTCTTGAAAATATATAAGTTTATATGATAAGTATGTGATTAGAACTTGATAGATTAGTCTTTCTACCAATAAGAAAGATCTATAAGGATGAGCTCAAATTATAAATGTGCTTCATTCAATTGGTCATTAATCTTCTATTGACCATAAATAGGTTTTCTACATTTTGTACTCGAAAATCTAATGGTGATTCCAAATTTTCTAGAAGATGGTGGAATTTCCCTTATCATCCCTCTTAAGTCGTGTAATTGGTGTTAATAATAAAAATTAAGGGTGCCACAATGCTATTTTTCATCAAACCTTGCATGCATTGATTCCTCTACAACCAAAATTATAGAATTATACACTCTAAATTTATTAGATGGTTTAGAGTATCCTAAAAAAGTTTCAATATCTACATTTGCATCAAATTTTCCTAGTTGGTCCTTAGTATTAAGAATATAACATTTACAGCCAAAGAGGTAAAAGTATGTTATGTAGGGCTCACGAAGATTCAAAAACTCAGGAGTTTTCTTCAAAATAAATTTGATATGTACTCTCTTCTGAAGGTAGCATATCATATTAATAGCTTCACACAAAAAGTTCTTAGGAATAAAGTTGTGTTTTAGCTTTTTATGAACTTTTGGATTTGCCAGTCCAATGAACTGAAATGTCTCTTTCTACCTATACTATGTGATACATCAACAGTTTGGAAAGAAGAATTCAAGTCTTCAACCATAAAAGAGTGAAGAGACAACTAAATTGAATCCACATATGTGATTGAAAGGCTTGCAATTTGTAAACTTCTCTAAACACAACCATTTTTTATTATTAATATTGGAGAGATTGAGTGTGCAAATATTATACATGTTTATTGAGCCTAAAGAGGTAGAGTTGCAAACAATACTCATTGTTGTAATTTGTGATTGATTATAATGAAATTATGGTGTTTCCAATTTTTTTTGGATGTACTCGATGATGTTAGAGAGCTTTTGATTATGATATCAAGTATATTATAGTTTCTAAATTTTATCAAAGACGAGATAAAAGTCTAAAAATCACTTGTGCTGAAGAAAGTGAGGAGAAAAGGAGAAAAGGCAAAGGAAACGTGTGAGAAGTGTATTTCTCTTTCCCGACACATAATGATCTACTGTTCCAAACTCTGTTTCAAACCCTGTCCCGGACCAATCATATTATGTCACATCAGTTAAAAAAATTAAATATTTATAATTTTATTAGTTTTGCTTCATTATGATTGGTCAGGGACGTGGTTGGAGACATAGTTGGGGACAACATATCTCCATCCTTCCCCCACAGCCTTGTTTTCTTCTGTCTCTAACAAAAGACAAAATGTCTTCATCATTCACCAACCTCACTTTCTCAAGAGAACCTCCTTCTTCATGCGTCTTCCCTTCCACCAAAAATCTAGTCTTGTTTTATACTCTCACCAGACTCATCAACATAACCCCTGACTCCACCATTTCTCAAACCCTTAATCATGTGCTCCCTCCTCAACAAAACCACTGTCAATAAATGCTTCATCCCCATACCCAATTTCCTTACTCTCAATTCCTATCTCACCCACACTTTCACATCACACCCACCATTATTATTCCTTTCTACTGTGCTTACACACTAAAAAATCCAAAACTTATGTCCACTGTACCAGCCTCTCATTCATCACCAAATCATATAACCCCTCATTATACTCATAACATGTGAGCAAAAGCATATATATAATTGAGGTTTTGTATCAAAAAAGCTTATAAAATGGTGATGTTGATCACCACATGAAGTATTATAGCTTAGTAATGCTAGGGTCTTGGCACGTATCTATATATTTGGCATTTATTTTCCCTGCTCAACTATCTATATTACACATAGTGTAGCAGATGTAAGTAACAATATTGAGTATTTAACCTCTTGATTGTGTTACATTTGAAAGTTCAAATACCCACCCAGTTCTTCCTTTCTTACATCAAATTCTAATGGGGTACAAGAACCGGGTGATGTCAAAGTAGGAGATGATAATCATGTTCTTTGGTGCACATATGGGTGCCTCTAACTGATACATATCACACTGCAGATGTGTTATTTGTTTCATTATGGTGTTGGCGTTCATCCATAGTGTAAGAATTGTGTTTCATGGCTTAATAGTTAAAGATATAGTTAAATCATGTTGATTAACTTATGAAAGAAACATCATTTTGTTATAATATTATTTCTATTTGAATAATTAAATGAAATCAAATAGGTATTATATTAAGTGAGATGACTATTTGTAATTTGATTTGGTCCACTAATCACGAAAATGATGATATAAAAGTGTTTAGAATTGAAAATGTGATATGAATGGTCACAAAAATCATTCAAAACGGATGAAAAATGAAGATTTTAGAGATTGGGAAGGGTTTATACGAGTGAGAGAGAAAGAAGAAGAAGATGAGTTTGAAAAAATGAAGAAAAACATATATATACCTGCACAGAGTAATCAGTTACTCACTTTTGAGTAATCGGTTAATCAGTTTAACAATTTTAAAAATTTCTAACAACAACTTTGAGTAATCAACTACTCACTTGAGTAATGAGTTACTGAAACTCCATGTTCAACCCTGTAATTGGTTACTCTCCAGAGTAATCGATTATTGACCCTAAAAAGAAATTAATTTTAGGCATACTGATGCTATGAAAATGATTTTTGACCCAAAATTTGAAAGTTTTAAACATAAGTGTGCACATTTAAGTACAAGTAGGCATGTGATAAACATAATGAAATACACATATAATCATATAATCATGTTATGATAGGTAAGCTTCATTAAGAATGCCTATTTCACGTCTAATTTTATAAAAAGGTTGTTTAGCCAAGGGTAAAATATCTACTAGTTGGTTATGAGTATCAACGAATTCTACAATCACATCTTTCTTTTGGACATGGTCCCTAAGGAAGTGATGCCTTATATCTATATGTTTGGTTCTAAAATGCATAACTGGATTCTTTGTGAGGTTTATATCACTAGTATTGTCACATTTTAGAGGAGTACAACCTAAGTCTAAGCCATAATCTCGTAATTGTTGTTTAAGCCACACCACTTGGGCACAACAACTACCTGTTGCTATATATTCAGCTTCAGCAGTGCTTAGAGAAGCACATGCTTATTTCTTGCAAGACCAAGAGACTAAAGCATTTCCTAAAATATTACAAGTACCACTTGTACTTTTCCTCTCAGATTTGCATCTAGCAAAATCTAAATATGAATAACCAATCAAATCACATATACTTCCTTTTGGATACCACAATCCAACGTCATTTGTGCCTTTAAGATATTTCATGATTCTCTTAACATCAACTAAGTGCGGTTCTTTTGGTTTAGATTGATAGCATGCACACAGACATACATTAAACATGATAGCAGGTCTACTAGAAGTTAAATATAAAAGAGATCCAATCATACCTTGATACTTTGATATTTCAATGCATTTACAGCTTCATCTGTATCAATGTAAGTACTAGATCCCATAGGAGTAGCTATTGGCTTGCAGTCTTCCATATCAAATCTTTTTAGAAAATCTCTACAATGCTTGGACTGACTTACAAAAATTCCATTATCAAGTTTTTTGATTTGTAATATAAGGAAGTAATTCAACTTCCCCATCATGGACATTTCAAACTCTCCTTGCATCATTTTTCCAAAATCACTACACAAAACCTCATTAGTAGAACCAAAAATAATATCATCTACATAAATTTGAAAAAGAAGCGTATGATGATTTATTTTCTTTATAAAGAGTGTAGTGTCGACCTTTCCTTTGGTAAATCCCTTTTCTAGTAGAAAATTTGTTAGTCGATCATACCATGTACATGGAGCTTGCCTCAAGCCATAGAGAGCTTTCTTTAATTTGTAAACATGAGAAGGATGTTTGTAATCTTCAAAACCA
>NW_017726183.1:0-3233 GCF_001865875.1 Lupinus angustifolius
TTTGAAGTCCAAGGAAGTAATTTAACTTCCCCATCATGAACATTTCAAACTCTCCTTGTATCATTTTGCCAAATTCACTACACAAAACCTCATTAGTAGAACCAAAAATAATATCATCTACATAAATTTGAAAAAGAAGCGTATGATGATTTATTTTCTTTATAAAGAGTGTAGTGTCGACCTTTTCGTTGATAAATCCCTTTTCAAGTAGAAAATTTGTTAGACGATCATACCATGCACGTGGAGCTTGCTTCAAGCCATAGAGAGCTTTCTTTAATTTGTAAACATGAGAATGATGTTTGTAATCTTCAAAACCAGGAGGTTCTTCTACAAAACTTCTTCTTGAATATATCCATTGAGAAAGACACTCTTTACGTCCATTTGATATAGTTGAAAGTTTAAAGAACATGCATATGCAAGTAATAGCTTAATAGCTTCAAGTCTAGCAACCGAAGCGAATGTTTCATCAAAGTCTATACCTTCTTCCTAATTGTATCCTTGGGCTACCAGTCTAGCTTTATTTCTACAATAATATCATTTTCATAGATTTATTACGAAATACCCAACGAGTTGCTATAACATGCCTATTTTTAGGTCTAGGAACAAGTTCTCAATCTTCATTTCTCTCAAACTAGTTTAATTCTTCTTGTATATCAAGAATCCAATGTTCATCCTTGATTGCATCATCAATCTTGGACGGTTCTATTTGAGAGACGAAGGCCATGTTAAGACACACATCTTCTAGCATTAAATGGGTAGTAATACCCTTTCTAATATCACCGATGATGTTGCCAATAGGATGATCTCGATGAGTTCTCCATTCTTTTGGTAAATCAAAGTGAATATGCTCTTCTTGAGAGGATAGATTATCATCCATTTTCAAATGCTCAGATTTAGTTGTAGAATCAATAATAGACTTTTCATTTGAAGGGGAACTTGACAAGTCCTCTTCATCAAGAGTTAACCCATCCTTTATCACGTGATTGGTTTCATCAAAAGATACATGAACAGATTCTTCCATGGCTAGAGTTCTTTTATTAAAAATTCTATAAGCTTTACTCGTAAGAGAGTAGCCTAGGAAGATACCTTCATCAGCTTTTGCATCAAACTTGCCTAAGTTATCTTTACCATTATTTAAAACAAAATATTTACAACCAAATACATGCAAATGATAAATGTTTTGTTTTCTATCTTTAAAGAGTTCGTAAGGGGTTTTCTTAAGAATTGGTCTTATAAGAACTCAGTTAGAAACATAGCATGCAGTACTTACTACATCAGCCCAGAAATATTTTGGGAGGTTAGTTTCATTCAACATTGTACGAGCCAGTTCTTCTAAAGACTGATTCTTTCACTCTACAACACCATTTTGTTGTGATGTTCTAGGAGCAGAAAAATTGTGATTGATACCAAGATCATCACATAATTCTTCAAACGAAGAGTTTCGAAATTTTCTCCCATGATCACTTCTTATAGCAGTGATTTTTAGTGATTTTTTATTTTGAATTCTTTTAGCATAAATGCTAAAGGCTTTGAATGCCTCATTCTTATGAACTAAGAATAGAGTCCAAATATATCTCGAAAAATCATGTAATATAACAAGAGCGTAGTAGTTACCACCATAACTTTTTGTCCTTGAGGGGCCGAATAAGTCCATGTGTAGTAACTGCAATTGTCTATCGGAAGAAACCATGTGCTTGAGTTTAAAAGAAGTCTTTGTTTGTTTACCCATTTGACAAGGACTACATAGTTTATCTTTAACAAACTTCATTTTGGGTAAAGCAACAACTAAATCTTTCTTTATGAGTTTATTCAAATGGTCCATATGAATATGAGCAATTTTCGTATGTCAAAGTCATGCATCATAATTATCATTAGCAACTAAAGATGTTATTGGTAAAGAGGAGTCTATGTCAATCATATATACATTATTTATCCTCTTACCAATGAGTTTAGAGTTTTGAGAATTCTTACTTTCAATGATGCACTTATCTGGGTAGAATGCCACATGGAAGCCTTTGTCAAAGCCTTTGTCACATAATTGACTTATGCTTAGTAGGTTGTGTTTGAGTCCTTCAACATACAATACACCTTTTATACTTGTTGAGTGTGGCTTGCTAATTCTACCAACTCGAAGTATTTTTCCTTTGCTGTTATCACCATATGTGACATAGCCTTTGTCCCTCGGATTAAGGACTAGAACTTATTTCTATCGCTTGCCATGTGCTTTGAGCAGCCGCTGTCCAAGTACCATAAGTTGCAGGCGGCTCTCAAATTATCCTACAAAACAGGTTAAGTTTTATTAGGTACTCAATATTCTTTGGGTCCTTCATAGTTAGTACCTTTCTCAACCCATCTATAATAACCTAGGGGTACACCATATTTTCTAATCATACAAGTATTTGGTGTATACCCATGGTATTTACAATATTTACATGTGGGTTAATGGTTATGTATCCTAGATTTATCATTACTATGTTCAAATGCATGGATACTTTGTTTTTGAAAGTTTATCTTTGTTGAGACACTTTGTTTCTTAGGAACATGACTTTTTGAATAGCCAATACCTCTTCGGTCTGTTGAGTGTCTTTGATCATTAATGATCTTTTCCAGACTTTTACTACTCTTGTTCAACTTATTAAGTTCAAGACTTAATGTTGAAACTTTATTTTCAAGAGTAATGCAGTTTTGACATGAAGATGATGAGCTAAATGCATCTAACTCAGTTTTTTTATTTTAGAAATATTTTTTGGAGTTTGACATATTCATTATGCAAGTCATTAAATGCAGTTTGTAATTCAGAAGAATACAGTTTAGTGTTGTTTTCCTCTTCATCATCAGAATGATGAGATGCCATTAAAGAGAGACATGTTTGTTCTTCATTTTCTTGTTCAGAGGCGGAACTGATATCATTGTCTTCCCAAGCAATATAGGCTCTCTGTCCAGTCCTTATTTCATTCTCCCCTTTGAAAGAATTCATTTTCAGGTTTGGATAGTCCATCTTCATATGACTAGGCTTGCCACATTCAAAGCATGTGAAGTTTTGGTTTCAAGTGGAGGCGTCATTGTTCTTGGTGAATTTCCTCATTTGTTCAGTTTTAGCACCATTGTTCCTTTTAAGGAACTTGCTGAACTTCTTTACGAGAAGACTCATGTCTTCCATCTCTTCCTTCTCAGATTCATCTTCTATGATTCATATTTGTCTATTTTCACCTTGAGAGAGATATTCTTCTTTT
>NW_017726184.1:0-3452 GCF_001865875.1 Lupinus angustifolius
AGTGCAATAAGGTGATTTTTGAGGTGAGTAAACCTCTTTTGAAGATCCATAATTTTCTCTCCAGGTTTCATACGAAACATTTCGTATTCTTGTGAAAGAGTATTGAGTCTCGACCTTTTTACCTCCTCAGTTCCTTGATATGTAGTCTCTAGAGTATCCCACATTTTTTTGGCAGATTTGTAGTTTGATACTCTAAAGAACTCCTCAATGCCAAGTGCTGAAGTGAGAATGTTCTTTGCTTTGAGATCATATTGCACCTTCTTTTTATCTTCATCATTCCATAAAGATTTGGGCGTTACTTCCCTTACGCTATTGACTACAGTGAAGGGTTCATATGGTCCTTCTTCAATTGCATTCCATATGTCTAAGTCTTGAGATTCTATGAAGATTCTCATTCTGATTTTCCAAAAGTCATAGCACTCTCCAACAAAGCTTGGAGGGCGGTTGATGTTGGAACCTTCTCCTAGAAATGATCTTGAGGGCATCTTCGATATAGGATTAGATTTGAGAATAACTTACTCAAAAATAGCTTTGGTGCCAATTGTAAGACTAAGATTGCAACTAAGAGGGGGGGGGGGATTAGTTGACTTAAAAGTATGGCCACTTTTTCTGCAAAATCAAGAGTTAAGTGTAGCGGAAAAATTATGCAGAAAATTAACAAGTAAAAATCAAGAGATAAAGGAGAAGAGAGTACACCGAGATTTTATACTGGTTCACCTTCTTGTCCACCGAAGGCTACATCCAGTACAAGAGATTTCTTCACTAAATATTATGAGTTGTAATTACAATATCTCACCCCGAGACCTCTATGTACCTTACTCACTCACTAATATTTATGTCACTCTTGGAAACACAATTTCCAAGTGACTCTATCCCCTTTCTTATCGCACCTTTGTGAAAGAAAGAATTCTACAATGTGAATGAAGAATTTATAACAATGGCAGGATTGCCTTTACAAGTTTGGAATGTAATGTCACTTGCAATTCGATAACTCTTTGTATACTAAGTAATAATGCTCTTTATAAGTTTGTAAAACTTTAAAACACTTTACTTCAAGCAACTCAAAAAATTCACTTCGATAGTTTAAGAACAAGTTGCAAAAAGTGCATAAAATATTTCATAGAATTTTCAGAATTATGTTTGAAAATTTGTGAGAAGATTGTGTAAGAGTTATGATTTGATTATGAGTTTCAATGCCTTTAAATAGGCTTTCCAACCAGCATAACACCTCTTTGAAAGGGTAGGAATTGATTGGAATCAAACCATTTTGTTTGGGATGAAAACCATTTATTTTGAAATCTAAAAACTGATGCAATAATTCTCAGTAATCAATTATAACCTTGAGTAATCGATTACACAAACTCTCTGTCCAATTGGACATTTAAAATTTAATTAGAGTAATTGATTACAATCTTGAGTAATCGATTACTCAACTTTGCTAAAACTGGGTAATCTGTTACTCACATACAATAATCGATTACCCTGCACTGTTTTTGCTGGGTAATTGGTTTTCTCACTTATGTAACCTATTACTTTGATACAGTAACCTGTTACACACTATTTTTTAAAATTGTTTTGTTTATACTTGAAGTGTTTCAATTTTCTTAAAAAATAGTTTGAGAATTACTACTATTGTATATTCGAGAGTATATGATAGAAGTACCTATTTAGACTTAGACTAATTTGTCTTGAAGCTTTCTCTTCTTTGTCTTCATAAGTATTCTTTCTTTTCTTCTTTTTGGTGATGTTGGTGCCTTCATCAAAACCGTGTCAAGGTCAGGAGCAAAGATCTTCTTCACACAACCGTTATGACTCATATTAACTTTCTATTTAGTCATGATGTTATGATGTAGTCATTATATCGATGATATAACATTATATTCATATGCGCAATATGTTTTCTTATTAAACCATAAATGCATTATTATATGAGGCAAGTGTGAAAATGTAAGAATTGTGTCTCATATAATGGTTTAATAGTTAAAGATATAGTTAAAGCATGTTAACTGATTTATGGAAGAAACATCCTTTTGTTATGGTATTATTTCTATTTGAATAATTAAATGAAATCAAATAGATATTATGTTAAGTGAGATGACTATTTGTAAAGTCATCTTACATGAATGATTATGTGAACTGGCTTAACCATTTGGAAAACCATTTTCATGAAGGAAAGTGTATGATGGAAGCACCTTATCATACCCTATAAATTAAGGATGTAGTCGTCACTCTATCCAACCAATAAGTACATTATATTCATCACTAATGTACTATTAAGAAATGGGTCAAGAGGGAGAAACCAACATTCTATGGATATGGAGATATCAACATCACACGAAGACAATATTCACCTACAAGTAAGACTTCCTCCTCAAATCAAATCTATGAGAACGATACGCTTCCTCTTATTTATCTTTGTGAAAAAAACATGAAGTTCTAGATCTTGGTATTAGTATATTTATGAAAATTTATGTATGCCTATAAACTAGTGTAAGTTTACACATAGTTCTTGTTGTCAATGGTTCTAAAGATTATGGATCTCCCTATATTGTAAATATCATTACATTAAAGATATTTCTAGAAGGAATTGCATGAAAGGTTGCGAATCCACACTTATGGATGAAATTGGTACTGTCGGAGAAGCCTTAGATGTATAATATAATTGGATCCCATTTGCATCTTGAACTATAAGGCCCCTATTGTTCCCCATCAATGTGACAGTAGGATGACTTTGTGGAAATAGTACCAGAGATTTTTTCTTCACATGTGATACTACTGCACTCACATAAAAAGCGCCCAAAAACATTGTTATATATATAAAATATGCGCTGCTGAACTTTAACTCTCGCATAGTGACAGGAGACAAACCACATCAAATTTTCTGACATGGACGATCATTCTCTTGGAAATATCTATTTTTTGGTCAATCTTGTTGGAGATTCGAATTGCTATATTGTGGCAACAATACACATCTTTTGATTATGGAAGCTTATTGAGCCTCAAGGAGGCATTTATTTATAACATCATGTTGAAAGGTTTTTTCTTGGGGGAAGAGTTGGCTTTCTGATAAGTGCCATTTTTACCGTACTTTCTAGTTTATTTTAGAGCACTTATCGTTTTGACTTATGGAAAATATCATGCAAAATACACTTTTTGATTAAAACTTATAGAAATTCTAATTTACAATTAGAATATGTTTAATGCATGTTTCCAATCTCACTTTGAGCTTTTAAGGTTGAAGATCCCACAAGAAAAAGGTTTGCAGAATGATTAGGAGAACGTTCAAAACCGCCAAGCCTGATTCTAGGAGGGCTGGGCATTTTTGCTTCTGTCCAAATCAAGCTGGGCGGCCAGAAAAGGGGCTGGGCGCCCTGTGCGTGCTTCTCTTTATAAAAGCCATTTTCTGGTTCAGAACCGAAGAGTTTTTAGAGAGAAGAATTTTTCCTCAAACT
>NW_017726185.1:0-2992 GCF_001865875.1 Lupinus angustifolius
CATCCTCATCCCCATCCTCATCCTATCCTAATCCTCATCCTCATCCTCATCTTCGTCCTCACCCTCATGCTATCCTCATCCTCCTCGTAATCCTCATCCTCATCCTATCCTCCTCCTTATCCTCATCCTTAACCTATCCTCATCCTCATCCTATCCTCCTCCTTATCTTATCCTCATACTCCTCCTCTTCTTCATCCTCATTCTCATCCTATCCTCCTCGTCATCCTCATCCTCATCCTCACCCTATCCTTATCCTATCTTACCCTTGTTTAGGAACATCCATTGTTAACCCCATTTTGAGCCTAAAATAAAATTTAATTTTGTTCTTATGAATAATCTCGAGCCAATGAAAAAAGAAAAAAAAAATGTTCATCCCTTACTTTCTAAGTTAAGAGAGTATTTATAATAGGATTATTTGTTTTATCCAAAGTTGGGGGGAGTGGAGGCTGTTGGTGTTCTTGTTGCAAAGAAAGCAAAACTGTTCAAAATTTTCTCAATCTTGAGTACATAATCTTGTATCAAAAAAAGAAAAGAAAAGAGTGTAATTGAAATGAGAAAAGCAAGAGAAAGATTGAGAAAAGAATGAGAATGAGAAGAAAAGGGTCATATGATTCAAATATGTAAAGAAGGTTGGCAAAATGGGAATAGTAAGAGGATACTGAAGTGAGTATGAATTCATGGTTTTATTGTGTAAATCTTATTATGATTGCTCTCTTAGTCTGAAAGTACTTTGATATCCAGAAAAACTAATTTTCCTTGAAGCCTGGCCTCATTACAACCCTGAAAAGCCCTTAGTGATCCTTGATTAACCATGCAATCTTGATAATTGATTAGACAAATGCCAAGCTTGAATTGTTGTGATTCAAATGTTGAACATGAGTGAAACACTAACCTTCATTTGGTTCTAAAAGAACTTGTGTGAATCATTGAAAATTTCCTTGGTTGATAACATGGATAGAGTGATTTGCCTAATGGATTCATCCTGAACTTGCATTCATTTCATTAATGAACATCAGTTGTGGGCATCACATCGTTTTTAGGGAGATTGAAAAATGAAATTTGTGAAATCATGCGAAGTGAAAATCTTGATTGTTCATGAACCCTGTTATTGAATGAACCTTGTGTATATCATTTTTTGTGATCAGTACCTTTTGTTTGAGGGCAAACAAAGTTTCAAGTTGGGGGAAGTTTGATAAGTGCCATTTTTACTGTACTTTCTAGTTTATTTTAGAGCACTTATCGTTTTGACTTATGGAAAATATCATGCAAAATACACTTTTTGATTAAAACTTATAGAAATTCTAATTTACAATTAGAATATGTTTAATGCATGTTTCCAATCTCACTTTGAGCTTTTAAGGTTGAAGATCTCACAAGAAAAAGGTTTGCAGAATGATTAGGAGCTTGAAGAACGTTCAAAACCGCCAAGCCTGATTCTAGAAGGGCTGGGCGTTTTTGTTTCTGTCCAAATCAAGCTGGGCGGCCAGAAAAGGGGCTGGGCGCCCTGCTAAACTGAACTAAACCCTCTTGTGAGGGTAACCAAGGAGCTGGGCGGCCAGAAAAGGGGTTGGGCGCCCTGTGCGTGCTTCTCTTTATAAAAGCCATTTTCTGGTTCAGATGTACAGAGTTTTTTTGAGAGAGAAGAATTTTTCCTCAAACTCAGAACTTAAGGAACTTAGAAAAACACCTTTGGAAACACATAGAGCTTGGATTGAAGATCAACTGGAGGGGTGGATTTGTTCCTGCATCATCTTGGAGCTATCCTTTCTTCTTAAATCTTCACTTTGAGCTTGAAAGCATCCATGGCTATGGATTGCTAATTTCCTTGTGTTGGGATTGGATGTAACTCCTAAACTTTGATGTATCTATTTTGATTTCTATATACAAATATCTGTTCTATGCGATAATTTCAATGATTTAATCTTGTTCTTCATAAATGTTTTGGATTGATCACCTAAGGCATGAATTTAGATTTGATATGTGAGTGAGAACTACATATTATAATCGGATTTAGATTATCTCATCTAACAAGCGTGATTGCTAGAGATAGAATTAAGTTTGTTTGTCATTTTACATCTGGACTCATTACGATTATCCTTTTTAATTATGCAAGAGATTGATAATTAGATTAGGGAATCGTTGATCTACTCATGTAAGAGATTAATGAGATAGATAAGAATTGATGTGATGAAATTAAGCATAAGCCAAAGTTTGTATGTTGAATCATTAGGATATTGATGAGTTATTGAGTGAAACCCAATCCCAACAGTTTTCTCATATTGTTATAAATCCTTTTTAATATTGCATATTTTTACAATTGAAGTTGTTACAAAAATCAATCATCAAACCATCTGAACTCATTGTTTAAGAAAATTTACTAAAGAAAGGCATTGATTTAACCAATTCCCTGTGGATACGATATAAAACCCTTTTACTATACTGCAATTGAATCCTAAAGGATTTGAAAGTAGAGTGGTAAAAATAACTTTCAACACTTTCCCCTCTCAACAAATCATCCTGGAAGTAGTGCCAATTTTTTGAAAGCGGAAATTCCCTCAATTCGGTTTGTTTTCTTTTTATTTGATAAAGTAAGTGAACTCAGTTTTATTCTTTGTTCGCCATCTCGGCTTTGTTGAAATAAATTCCAACGCCGGTATAATAGTTTCAAGAATATTCCAGTTACAACTTACTTTTAATAATCATGTGAATAAGTTATTCCTTCTTTGCACCATATCGGCTTTGTTAGAATAAATTCCAACGTTGGTACAATGGTATCGAAGCAATCTCATATTACATAATTATTAAGTTCCTTTGAATACCATCTCGGTTTTGTAGAATAAATTCCAACACCGGTTTAATGGTATTCTTAATGTACAAAAGTGATGAATAGTTAGTTGTTAGAAACAAATAAATAAATAAAGAACAGAAATATAATAAATTTAAGTGACCTTTATTTATTTACTCCCTTTTGGGTTCCTTTTATTAACAAACC
>NW_017726186.1:0-272 GCF_001865875.1 Lupinus angustifolius
TATTTGTGCATTGACATGTTCATATGATTCATTCTATTAGGCAATTCCTTGTGGTTTTGATTTGAATCATATGAACATGTCAATGCATAAATAATGAGTTAAACATATTTTGGTTTTGATTTGAATTGAATTTCATGTAAACAATTAACAAGAACCATAAACTAAATATTAACAAATTCTTGAGGAGACAAGATCATATTGAATAAGGAAAATATTTCTCAACTTCTTATGAATTTGAACTACTTAGACAAGTTCTTATGTTTTACTTTGAT
>NW_017726187.1:0-6574 GCF_001865875.1 Lupinus angustifolius
GTTGTCACACCCTAATCTTGGCTACTCTAATATTGAAGTAGTAATGAATATAAGATCTTAATAAAAGTATCCTTAACTTGTCAAATAAACTAAGTAGTACTACTACTTCTTAGTTTATTTGTTAAGTGTTTGAGACAAGTAATTTTTATAACTTGGAATCAATTTTTAGGTGATCAATCTAAATAGAGCATTAAGAATTTTTCAAACAAATAAAATTAACCAAAGCACCAACTTGAATGATTAAAATTCAAACTTTTTAGAATATAAGAAGAAGTAGAAATACATAACCATATTCAAAAGAAATTGTTAGGAGCATGAGCCATCCATCCAAGAATTGGATGCTTTAAGTTCCAAATGAGTTTACAAAATTTATTTTTGCATCTCATTTGCCTTCTCATTTTCTCCTCTTGAATTATAAACTAAAATCACAAAACTTACTTAAATAAAACTCCTATGAAGTAAGAACATTAAGAGAGAACTTCAGGGAAGAATACCTAGGCAGAATGGTGAATGATATGTGTGATATATGATGTTTTATTCGAATGAAATGTGCCTGTATTTATAGAAGTTTCCCTGGAGCCGCTGAGCTGCTTGTTAGCACCACTCAGCAGCTGACCAAACCCTTCAACATGGTTTTGGTCACTTGATCAAGTAGCTTTGTCACCTCCTTAAGATTGACTCATCAAAGCTAGTTGTGAGCTATGGGGCCAGCTATGGTGAGCTACTCTGAAAAGCCTATGGTGGGCTACTGGAAGAGATGTCATTGGTGACTTCATGGTTTACTTGATGGCTAAGTCAAGTCTGGGTGCACACCGCTTAGCACACCTGTAGCACCACTAAGCTGCTTGTTCAACAACTTTGACCATGCTGATTGGGACGTGGCCTGGTGCTTGCTGACTTACGCAGGAGTCTGGTTCACCGCTGAGCTGCTTGGTTGCACTGCTGAGCTACTTGGGCGTGTACTAGGCTCGTGTCTGACCGTGCCAAGCTTGAGTTCTGACCGTGTCAAGATTAGTTTGGTGCTAGGCTGAGCGGCCAAGCAGGTCCTCTTAGCTGCTTGCTTGAGCAGTTTGGTCCAGGTCAGGCTGGTGTCCAGGTCAGCTTAGCGTGGCTTGGTCCACGCTCAGCTGCCTGCTTGAGCACCTTGATTTTGACTTATTTTTAATTTTGACCATGAGTCTTTTTCCTATTTTCTTCTTCTTTCTAAGTCCTACAAAACACATAAAAAAGAAATACAAACACAAATATACAAGATTGTGATATTTTATACAAAAAATATTGTTTTAAGTTGGTTTTTCTCAATTATGCCTAAGATAAGTGCCATAAAAATGTATGAAATTTAGATATATTTGGCACTTATCAAACTCCCCCCAACTTAAATCTTTTTTTGTCCTCAAACATAAGGTGAAACTTATCTGAAATCAATTTGGCTAAATTTAATAGATGATGAACATGATTTAAAATGTTTATAAGTATGTCAAAAATAGATTTTAATGAGATTTTTCATGATTTGTGAATTTGGACACATAATGCTTCAAACAATAAATAAATGCTTTTGTTTATCAAAAATGTGTAACAATTCACCTAAGCAAATATTTTTCTAACCAAAAAGTGTTGTTTGCACACAACTTCAAAATTGGAACTTTTATGAAGGATACGTGTTTCACTCCATTTTTCAATCATTTGTTTGTAGTAAGTTGAACTTATTCTTTGTCTCACCAATTCTCTTAAATTTCATAAATAATCAAAGATCACTAAGGTCTTTATTTTGGTTGTAATGAGGCTTGGTTTGGATAATGGTTTTTCTAGATTTTCAAGGCTAAGTTAAAAAGAGAGCATTTTTTAATTTTGTTTTTCTCAATGGAACACTTTACTCTTATTTTTTCCATTATTTTTTTCCCAACCTCTTTAACTTTTGAACTTTGGCTTTTATTTTTCTCAATCTCTTTTTGTTTTCTTTTTCATTTGTACAGAGATTGAGTTTTTTCTTTCTTTTAAGAAGCAAAGTCCACCAATTTTCCCTTCAACTTAATCCTTTCAAACTATTCTTTAAAATTTAATGCTCTCTTAGAACATTTTTTTCAATTCGGTTTCATGGAATAGTTTGAAATTTTTTATTTCATTTGTTTGGCTCAAAGGGGCTTATCAAAGGATGATCCTAATTGGGTTTAGAATTTTTGGCCTTTGGTTCAACTAATAAAAGAACATGACTTGATCATTTCTTATCATTTTTATGCAATTAAGAGATTTAAAGACTCAAACAAGTTTAATTAGAAAAATCATATGTTGATTCTCACTTGGTTTGGTTTCACACTTTTTGATTTTTTAAAAAATGTTTGCAAAGATCTTGTTACATAAAATTGAATTTTCAATTTGCAAAAATTTCAAGTTATGACATTATATGATTTTTTTCACAAAAGTTTAGAATATATCTCATTTTGCTCAATCAAAACTTAATTTAAAGTATGCTTTAACATTTTCTAATCATGTGATCATGTTTCAAAAATTTTGTTTAGCCATTTTGTTTTCGATTTGGAATTTTTTTTGAGTTTTTGAACAAACAAATTTACTTTTTACATATTCACACAATCTAAACAATTTTTTTTTTAAATTACATCAAGTCCTTGTCCCCCTTTATAAATGAAGGCTTGTCCTCAAGCCTTAAAAAAATCTTTGGGACTTTACTTGATGTGATATAAAAATTGCTTAGTTTTCTAAGAAAAAATAAAAATACTAACAAAAGACACTCTATTAATATCAACTTGATAATAACATAGATTTAAAGCATAATAGAAAATGACATAAATAAATGCAACATAATATGGATATTGAAATTTTTAGGGAAAGAGAAAACCAGAAAAGCTTTTCTTATTCTTCATCATGTTCCTTCTCTTCTTCTTCACTTGTGTCTTGGGACATCCCCTCGGGCCACTTGGTTTTTGCCACAAATTCTTCATAAGATCCTCCCTTGAAATTGGGCTTCTCCCCAAAAATACTATGCAAACTCTTATAAATGCCCTTAAGCCCACGGTAGCATGCCTTTTGTTGCAAGTTTTGCATTTGTTGTTCCCTCATTATGGCATCTACTTTAGAACTCATGGTCCTTCCATATCCACTTGGTTTCTTTGAGCTTAAGTCACCAAACTTCTTTCTAAGCTCGGCTTGAGCTTGTGAGAGGGATTTTTCTTTGCAATAATTGGTGACATAAACAATATTGATTTTGGATTTGAGGGCCATCATTTCTTTGTAGGGTCCAAACACATTTTGAAATTTGCATAGGTCAGTGATAAAAGATGGAAGAATAATGGAAGGGATACCTTTGTTAATGCAATCCCAAATAGCATCTGAGATCACTACAACAATGTCTATGGAGTCTTCATCATAAATGGAGCTAATGAGTTTTGCTTTAGGAAGAGGAAGATTCAACATGTGATGAAGGCCATATGTTGGAAAGTATGAAGCTTGCCTATATTTGGGTTTGTTGAGTCATGCAAAATTTGAAAATGGGCCCATACATGTTGAGCTCCAAATCTTCGAAACATAAGCTTTTCCTCACATATTCTTCTTCATGGCTTTCTTCTTCACCCATGTAGGATGCGTTGAGCTTTATTTGGTAGTCACATAAGTCATGCTCCTCACTTGGTGAATTCCATGGGTTACCCAAGTACTCATTGATTATGTGTTTGTTGTAGAAAACTTGAGTCCCATTCACCCAAGTGTAACGATTCCTCATTGCCTCACTTGATGTGATTGAGTTGGCAAAAAAATTGCTTTACAACATCCAAAGAAAACATTTTCTTTGGTTGAGCAATTTTTTGCCAACCATATCTTTCAACCACAAAAAGAAAACCTCCGAAGTCATCCTCACTCAAGTTGATAATTTTTTCTAAAGTGATGGCATTCTTGAGTGTGATTTCTTTGAATTTTTCTTTAGCATCATTGGAGACAAACTTTGAGTTCTTGTCTTCCCTTGCAACTTCCTTTCCTCTCCTTGATGAGCTCCTAAAATTCCTAAGAAAAGTCCACAATACACAAAAACTCCAAAAAAGTTAGAACATAAAAATGTGCATGAGTATATAGATATTTTATGAATTAAACCTCTTACACATCTTCTTGAAGAAGATTTAAGTAACAAAAATGAAGATTTAGAAAATAACGAAGAAGGAGAACTTACATGATGAAGGTAAAAGAAAACTTAGAAACTTGAGAGAAATTTTTTTTATGTTGGAGATGATTTTGAAAACCTTGGTGCTTTGTGATTCAAGAATGGGTGTTTATACATGGGTTGGAAGTCTCTGGTCAAGGGTTTTCGATCAAAAATCAAGAAAAAAAATCCTCTTTTGAGGGATTTTTGGTCCCAAGACACATGGTCTGGCAGACATGCGCTGAGTGCATGGTTCCCCATGCTGAGCGGTGGGTCAGTGGTCCAGGCTTGACCGAGTTATGAGCCTTGACCATGACTTTGACTATGTTTTGGGCCCCCTTTTGAATTTTCAGTTTTGTGTGCCTTGCCAATTAACCCATCTTTTAAAAAAAAATTCCTTTTAAAAAAAAAGAAAGAATTTAATACTCACAAAATAGATTAAAGACAAAACATAGACAGGGAAATAACATATTATATATCAAATTATACTGGGTTGCCTCCCAGCAAGCGCTTCTTTAATGTCATCAGCTTGACATCGGCTACCAAAAAAAAATTTATTCCTTCTACTGCCCCGATGAGCCGGATTCACTCCTTAGGATTGCATTACCATGTTCTCTAGGATTCACTTCTGTATTAGCTGAAAATGTTGATTTCTGATTTTCAGCTAATTGTTTGGCTAGTTGCCCAATTTGTATTTCCATGTTCCTTAGAGACGCATCAGTATTCTTCTGATTCGACATGGTCATTTGCATAAACTGGTTCAAAGTATCTTCCAGTTTGATGCTTTTATCCTGGGTGGGATGTTGAAATTGATTATTCCGGGGGTAGAAGGGTTGTTTCTGAGGAAGATCTTGCCTCCAAGGCTGATTTCTTTGAAATTGATTATTACCCCCTTGAGGGTATTTATTTTGAAAGGTCTGCCTTGAAGGGTTTCCAAAAAAATGCAGTTCCTCATTTTGGCAGGTAATGGAATCACGATCCTCATTACAATCGTCACACCGATAAATTTGATTCTTTGAGGTTTCGCGTAACTGCTTTGGCAAATCATTGAGTTTTTGGGTCACCTCTTCCAGTTGTTGTTGAAGCAATTTATGTTGGGCCAATACTGCATCAGCTGAATTCAATTCAAGTATTCCACCTTGCCTAGGTGGTGGCCTTCTTTGGTGTTGACTTTTCTGATCATTTAATACCATGGATTCGATAATATCAATTGGTTCTTGCAGAGGTTAAGCCATTAGCTGCACGCATGCAGTTGCATTCAAGATCCATTTATGCTGCTGTTGAAGTCCATTAACAAAGATATGGATATGAGTTTGAACATCGAACCCATGGTTAGGGCATCTTCTGAGCATGGATTTGAATCTGTCCCATGCCTCGCATAGACTATCCCTAGAAGGCTGGATGAAAGTGAAGATACCAGTTTTCAAGTCCATAAATTTTCCTTGCAGAAAATATCTTGTCATAAATTTTTCCTCCACCATATTCCAGTTGTTCTGAATATGTTGTGGAAGATCTAGGAACCATTCTTTGGCTTTTCCGATAAGTGTTAACGAAAATAACCTTAGAAAAATGGTGTTCTCCTCAGACTCGGAGATCCCAGCAGTACTTACCAACTCATAAAATTTTGTGAGGTGGTCGTAAGGATCTTCACGATCTAATCCAACAAAAGGGTTGGCGTACATAAGCTGTACTAACCCAATTTTCATTTTTGTTGGCCTTTGAGACCTTGAGGGTTTCCCTATTCTTATCATATTCCTGGGGTTGAAGCTGACAAACCCACAAATACTGTTCTGATTTTCTACCCTGGATTCATCATTTTCTGCCATTTCTGTTCTTTTTACTTGGATAATAGTTCTTGCTTGACGTGCCCTCTTTTGTGCTTTTTTCTGCTTCTTGAGTGTTTTCTCTATTTCGGGATCAAGAGAAAATTCAAGTTGTTTATTCTTGTTCATGCACAAGAAAGGTTTTTCTGTCTATTTTCCAAGAAGAGTTAGTAGATAAATAATATACATATTTAATAATTCACCTCTTTGTACAAAGTCAAAATAATTTGTGCAAAAGCAAAAATAAATTTATGCACAACTATTTGATGAATGACATATAAATATGAAATGTTCTATTATTAAAGAAATTCCTCGGCAACGGCGCCAATTTGTTGAAAGGTTTTTTCTTGGAGGAAGAGTTGGTTTTCCCCTCTCAACAAATCGTCCTGTAGTAGTGCCAATTTGTTGAAAGCGGAAATTCCCTCAATTCGGTGTGTTTTCTTTTTATTTGATTAAGTAAGTGAATTCAGTTTTATTCTTTGTTCGCCATCTCGGCTTTGTTGAAATAAATTCCAACGCCGGTATAATGATTTCAAGAATATTCCAGTTATAACTTACTTTTAATAATCATGTGAATAAGTTATTCCTTCTTTGCCCCATCTCGGCT
>NW_017726188.1:0-657 GCF_001865875.1 Lupinus angustifolius
ACATACAAGAGTAAAAGAATAAGATCAAGATATCCATGAATATCATCCAATGAATTCAAGTATGCCACGAAACCAATCAAACCAAGAGGCGAGTCACAACAATGATAGAATCTCACAAGATATACTCTCTAAAGTGTTTACACTCATGTGTCTTAGGTTGCTAGTGTTTACACTCAAAGCACTTCATGAAATCAAACACAACCATAGGACTGACAAGCCTCTAACATCAACATCATAAGCACATGCACATAAAGATCAAAAGGACTTTTCAAGGTTGTAGTTCAAGTTAGTCTTATATGGCTAAGTGGCTTATTCAAATGAAATGCCTAGATCACTTCAATATGTGCATGTGAATATCAAGTATCAACAAGAAACAAGTCAAGTTCTAGAGTGCAAGTAATCAAGAGTGCAATCACACATGAAAGAATATTAGATGGCATATATCAATCCATCCACAATTAAGGCTCAAATTCTCACAAGGGACAAGTCTATCACAATTGTTTCAACATCTTAATTCTCAAAAGCAACTTGACATACAGAAATGCATGGATTCATAGCACAAGATATCAAGACTTAAGTGAATGAAAGTATGGGAGAAAAAAAGTCAAAGAAAAACATGCATCAACAAAACCTACAACCTACAATAGTCTCCCCCTA
>NW_017726189.1:0-1153 GCF_001865875.1 Lupinus angustifolius
GTTCATCCACTAAGGAAGGATTTGTGAGGAAAGGCTTGAGGCGATGCCCATTAACCTTGAAGCTCTTATCTGTGGATTCACTTTTGATTTCTACAGCACCATAAGAAAACACATTAGTAACAACAAAAGGACCAATCCACCTAGAACGAAGCTTACCACTCATGAGTCCAAGCCTAGAGTTGTACAACAACACTTTTTGACCAACCAAAAATTCCTTTCTAGAAATCAAGTTATCATGGAATATTTTGGTCTTCTCTCTATAGAACTTAGAGTTCTCATAGGCTTCTAAGTGGATCTCATCAAGTTCATTCAATTGGAGCTTTATTTCTTCACCAGCTTGATCAAGAGCCAAGTTACAAGTTTTCACAGCTCAGTATGCACGATGTTCTATCTCTACAGGAAGATGACATGCTTTACCAAAAACAACCCGATAAGGGGATATCCCTATGGGTGCCTTGTAAGCAGTCCTATGTACCCAAAGAGTATCCTCAAGTCTGTTGCTCCAATCCTGTCTGTTAGGCTACACCATCTTCTCCAAAATCCTCTTTATCTCTTTGTTTGAAATCTCAGCTTGCCCATTACATTGGGGGTGATAAGGTGTGGAAACTCTATGAACAACCCCATATTTCGTGAGCATAGCTTGCATGGATCTATTGCAAAAGTGCGTGCCTTGGTCACTAACAATGGCTCTGGGTATGCGAAACCTGCAAAAAATATAAGATCTAACAAAATCCATAACAACTCGGACATCATTAGTCCTGGTGGCCTTAGCTTCCACCCATTTAGAAACATAATCAACAGAAAGTAGAATATAGTAAAAGCCAAAAGAAACAGGAAATGGATCCATGAAATCAAAACACCTCGCAAAACAACATAGGTTGTTGAGGCATCTCTTGTCTCCAAGAAAGGGTACCACCTGCTCTCTGACACTGCTCACAAGTGCTACAAATCCTCCACGCATCTTTGAAAATGGTGGGCCAATAAAATCCAGAGTCCAGCACCTTTTGTGCTGTCCTTTGGGTACCAAGATGGCCACCCACTGCAAAAGAATGACAAAACTGAAGGACTGACTCAATCTCATGATCTGGAATGCATCTTCTAGTAACCTGGTCAGTACACAATCTCCACAAATAGGGATCATCCCAAACATAAT
>NW_017726190.1:0-221 GCF_001865875.1 Lupinus angustifolius
TTCGATGCATTTATGATGAACTCTATCCAGACTATCTAAACATGCATCAAATGAAGATTCATAAACTGTAAAATCATCCATAAACACCTCTACGCAATTCTCTAAAAAGTCACTGAAAATGCTCACCATACACCGCTGGAATGTACCAGGGGCGTTGCATAGGCCAAAAGGCATCCTCCTATAGGCAAAAGTGCCAAAGGGGCAGGTGAATGTGGTCTTCT
>NW_017726191.1:0-359 GCF_001865875.1 Lupinus angustifolius
CATACACCGCTGGAATGTACCAGGGGCGTTGCATAGGCCAAAAGGCATCCTCCTATAGGCAAAAGTGCCAAAGGGGCAGGTGAATGTGGTCTTCTCCTTATCCTCGGGAGCAATATGGATCTGGAAGTACCTAGAAAAACCATCAAGAAAACAATAATTAGATTTACCTGCTAAGCGCTCAAGCATCTGATCAATAAAATGGTAAAGGAAAGTGATCCTTTCTTGTTGCTTGGTTGAGCCTTCTATAATCAATGTAGACTCTCCAACAGTTCTGCATTCTCATAAGAATCAACTCATCTCTCTCATTTCTCACCACTGTAATTCCTGTCTTCTTTGGAACCACCTGAACTGGGCTCACC
>NW_017726192.1:0-216 GCF_001865875.1 Lupinus angustifolius
TCTAGCATGGACATCTATCTTGGTTCGGGCTGTTCTAAAAAATGGCCTCCCCAAAATGATAGGAACTCTGTTACGGGAGGATCTCTCTTCCATATCGAGAATATAAAAATCAGCAGGAAAAATAAGTTCTCTAACCTGAACCAAGACATCCTCTATCATACCAGCAGGGTAAGCAGTACTCCTGTTTGCTAATTGAATCACTACCCCAGTGGGTTG
>NW_017726193.1:0-372 GCF_001865875.1 Lupinus angustifolius
GTCAGTTGCGGTACAAATGCCACAAACTCGTGCTGCAAGTGGAGGTTTCTTTTGATTCTTGGCAAGTTGAGTGACCAAGGTAGCAAGGGAGTCAATTTTTTTCTCAAGTTTATCTTGCTTCTCCAAATCTGTCCCAACATCATGGACACCTCTGACTACTATATCATCATTACTTCTTGCACTGAACTGTTGAGAGTTGGAAGACATCTTTTCAATCAAACCTCTAGCCTCAAAAGGGGTCATATCTCCAAGTGCACCACCACTAGCAGCATCAATGATATTCCTCTCCATGTTGTTCAGACCCTCATAAAAATATTGCAGGAGTAGTTGTTCAGAGATTTGATGATGGGGGCAGCTTGCACAAAGTCTCTT
>NW_017726194.1:0-397 GCF_001865875.1 Lupinus angustifolius
ATGCTTATGAGGACATTCACCTGCAAGTCCATGAAACTTAGGCAACAAATGGATTAGTCCAGTTTTTAGCACATATGGCACATCCTCATTGGGATACTGGATACACAAGCTTTCATATGTGAAATCAGGTGCAACCAGCTCCCTTAATGTCCTCTCACGTGGGATTGGAGGTGGTTCAGCTATATTTTCAGAGTATGCAACATAATGCATAGAAACAACAGAATGCACAGAAACAGCAGAATTAGTATCACTATCAGGTAGATTAACACTAAGATGAAGAGACTCATTTTCTAAATTTAAATTCCTAACTTGTCTAACCAAACTATGAAATGTTCTATCAATTTCAGGATTTATTGGATGCAAAGAGTTAGGATTTGCCCTAGTCATGCACTAAATG
>NW_017726195.1:0-22289 GCF_001865875.1 Lupinus angustifolius
GTATCAATAAAATCCTAATACCATAGGAAACATACACAAAAAGTTTCAGAACAAAACTCAAAGCCTAACTAATTTAATTAAATGCAACAAAATCAAAATAATTGGAAAACTAAACTTGTAAAATAAAAAAGAAATAGTAAACAGACTCTTTTTGGATTTTCAGGTGGGCTTCTACAAATGTAGTGCGTAGAAAAAGAATCGTCTCATTTTTCTACCCCAAATGCATATATAATATGTCCAATTCTGATCAAAGATTCCAAAGTTATGCCAAAAATAGAAAATCAACAGTAAAACTAGTCACTACTTGTTTGTATCTCACAATCAGCAGCAAGGTGATTGACTATGATGCATTCAGTATTCAATATGTGATGAAAGAAGTGTGGAAACAAAGTTTCATGCAAAAATTCCAACCACAACTATATTAACCAACAGCAAACACTAAAACAGTGAATGTTATAGGCAAAATTTGAAACCCAAACAGAATGGATATTCTAAGACACACACACTAAACTATACTAAGAACCTTTGACAAGAACCGATAATCCCCGGCAGCAGCGCCAAATTTTATCGAGGCCGTACCAGATACAAATAATATAACAATTAAAACTGCAGTACTAGGAAGTGACTCCTAAGTCGTTTCCCAATTGTATTAACACTTATGTACGCAATTGTATTAACCATCATTAAGACATAACCAAGAATTCACAAGATTTGAAGAACAATGCACCTTTTCTTACTTAATACCCATTCCCAAAACAATTCCAAAGCTCCAAAATTCCCTAAGGTTAGGACAATCATGGTTTTTCACTTATAAGCTTGTAATGAGCTAAGTAACAATGAAAGAAGTAAAAGTCTCAAATCGGGAGTGGTGGAGACCATGGATTAGATGCCTATGTCAGAGCTATTGAGGAAGGTCTAGGAAGTAGATTTTTGGCTGCCTTTGTGGCTAAGTACTTCGAGGGCGATGGGGTACTGGCCATCTGAGTTAGGGAGGAGGCCCTAGTCAAACTTTAGGAGTAGCATTCAGCCGAGCTGCATGAGCTGGAGAAAAAATATGTTGATGCCCTAAAAGCTCTAGAGGGGTAGAATATGGTAGCCGGTAAACAGCTATCAGCAATGTCGTTCCAACTCAAGGACACTCGTGATGCGACCTTGCAGGATCAGGAAAACATGGGGGTTGCCCAAAGAGAATTGGGTGTATTGGGTGACCGTCTGGGGCGGGCCGAGGAGGAGAAGTGCCAACTTGGTGCTAAGTTGAGGCTGTCTGTAGAGCAGGATGAAATGGCCAGTGTTTATATTTCCTAGTTAACCGAGGAGCTGGCCCAACTAAAGGTGTCCTATATGAACCTAGAAGACGAAGTTGTCAATGCCTTTTCCCAGGCCCGTTTAGTTCTACTGGAGGCTGACTAATATTGGACAAGGATTGATGTCAAGGTTACTCCAAGGAAGAGCTGGTCGCCGACGAAGATGATGGTCTAGTGAAGCTTCCCGTTCAGACAAGGGATGGTGGGGGTCTTAGTGGAATTTGTATTTATATTTTTTTGGTTTTATGATGTAATTGGTTGGATTAAATCCGACCCCGTTATGAATGAAAAGTCTATTTTCCATCTTTCATTGTCTGGACCTTATAATTTTGTCGTCTTCATTAACCGGAACATCCTAACAATAATGGGTTATCCCCCTAAGAACCGAGTAAGGCCTAAGTAGCTAACACCCGAATTCCTGAAAATTAATCAAAGTAAAGGTTGGATAATTCCCAAGTGATGATCATCCACATTTCCATAAATGAATTGAATAACAAAGCTGAATAGTCCTTAAGTGATAACTGTTCGGATTGCCATAAATGGACTAGATAATCAGACTGAACAATCTGAATGATGACTACCCGGATTTCCATAAATGAATTATATAACAAAGTTAAATAATCCTTAAGTAATGACAACCCAAATTGTCATAAACGAATTAGATAATCAAACTGAATAATCCAAGTCATGACGAACTAGATAATCAGACTAAATAATTCATAATTGATGACTATTCATATGGCGTATGTCCAACTTTTTTTTAAATGATATGGGCCAAATAAGTCCAAACACTTGATATCCTACTTTATAGGATTCGGGGTATAGACTCTGTAGATTTAGACAACCGTAAAAAATCAAGGGGTTTTGGTCCACGTTTGAAGTTTACGTTCCGACAACCGTCAAATGGGGGGTGTGCCCAACCTTTGAGGGTTGAATGATTGGTGACCATTGGGACTTTGTCCTCGCTTTGGTTTTAAGTTCAAGCCGCTGTCAAAGGGGCACTAGTAATGCCTTTGAGAGGTGAATGATTGGAGACCAATGGGACTTGGTCCTCGCTTGCGTTTTAAGTTCTAACCACCGTTAAAGGGGGATTGGCTCACACCTTTTGAGGGGCGAATGATTGGAGACTAAGGGGACTTGGTCCTCACTTGGGTTTTAAGTTCATGTTGCCATCAAAGGGGGACAAGACCCACACGTTTGAGTGGTGAATGATTGGAAACCAAGGGGACATGGTCGTCGCTTGGGTTTTCAGGTATTGATCATCGGTTTAGGGTATGCCGAAAAACATATGAATATTACCTCATTAACATATAAGTTCTACTTCATTACATGAGTTGTCTGGTCGCTAAAGGGATCGACATACATAATATAAATATTTTAAGCAAAAAATTGTTGTAGGTTCATTGCGTTCCAAGTGCGGGGAATCTCCCTTCCTGGAAAATCTTCGAGTTTGTAGGCCCCTTTACTGACCTTGCCTGGTACCCGATAAGGTCCCTCCCAATGTGGTCAGCTTCCCTCTAGCTCTATTGATGTCTACTTATCGGCTTCAAAGTGTCTAGGGACCATAGTAGCGTTGTACTTATCGGCGGTTCGTCTCTTGATGGCGGTTTTTCTAATGCGGGCGTGATCTCCTTTTTCTTCTATCTAGTCCAGATTGTTCCTTAAGATAGTTGAGTTGGCGGATTCTTCAAATTGCAACGTCTACTAAGTGGGCTCGCCGATTTCTACCAGGACCAAAGCCTTGGCCCCATAGGTGAGGTTGAATGGTGACTCCTAGGCCCAAAGGACGTGATGAAACTATTCGAGCCAGGTTCCCTTTGCCTCCTCTAACCTCTTCTATAGTCCTTATTATGTAAAATGTTGCTTGACTGAGGATGACCTTATTAGCCACCTCTACCTGCCCTTTAGTCTGAGGATGCTCGACTAAAGTAAAATGTTGCTTGATGTGTAGGCCTGAAAACAACTCTGTGAACTTTCAATCTAAAAATTGTGTTCCATTATTTGTGACAATCGCGACCGGTACCCCGCACCGTTTGATAATGTTTCTCCAAGTAATCTTCCAGATGTTGGCTGAAGTGATAGTGGATAAAGCTTTGGCTTGAATCCATTTGGTAATATAGTCCACCGCTACTATCAGGAACTAGTTGTCCGACTACTAGCGGGAAGGGCCCTAGTATATCCATGCCCTATATGCAGAACGGTCAAGGAGTCATAATAGTCATCAACTCTTCAGGTGGGGCTTTGTGGAGGTTTAAGGGATGACTTTGGCTTGCTTGTTGGGGCGGTTGTACTAGTACTAGAGAGTCGATGGAAGGAGTATCGTGGTTCGGAGGTATGTTTGTAATAATTGGTTCTGCTTGGTTTAGGAGTTGAGCTTGGTTACGGGTGGTCACCATGTTGTAGGTTCCCATAAGCGGCGCCAATGTTCTTTTATGGTGATTGGATACGATCTGAATCGAGTGTTTGGTTGAGTAACAGAAGTCAAGAGTCTTGGTCGGAATGCTGTCTGGACCGGTTGAGGGAGGTACTTGAAAAGGTTCTCCGACGCTCAAGTCAATATGTGGTTTTAGAGAAAAAGTGAGTCTAAATAAGAGAGAAGCGAAAGCAAAGAGTAATAAATGTAAGCAATAAATGACGGAAATGACAATTAATTGATACTTCATGTATGAGGGTCTCTTATTTATAGAGTTTGGAGTGGTTGACGTCGCGTCCGACCATTGGCTGGTACTTGGTGGGTACAGTAGGAGTATATCGGGCTGTCCGTAACCAACCTGCATGTCTACTACTGTCGACCTTTCGACGGGGCAGGTGGCACTTCTAGGCGGCATGGTAGGTGGAATGTTAGTAACACATTAATGGCGAGCTAGAGGCACATTAATAGTGAGTCAGAGATGCATTAATGATACTTGCAATGAGCTATGCTCACCCTTGGTGTGTGAACGAGGGATGTTCAATTGGGTTGTGCGCCCGTGACATGCTCAAAATACCCAGATTTATTCGGGGTGGAACAGTATAACCCACTTTCTTGACTATATTTTCACCACTTAAGCATCTTGATAATGAACCCTCAATGGTTCAAATTGCAGTTGTATGATGTTGAATCATAATGATGTGTCTGCATTAGACTTAGGAATGACAACAAGATGGATCAGAGTCGGGTTTGCATTTACCTGAACCCGAAATTTATAACCCAAACTCGACCTCGAACTAAGAGGAGTTAAAAACAATACTATTATCCCTGAACCCGTCGTGTTTCGGGTAGCCCGAACAACAACTGGAAACCCAAAACTATTACATAATATATATATTAATGCTTAGAATGCAGATGTTATTTCTTGGTTATTTTTTTGCAAAATGATAGCTTAAATAAACACCATCCTACAATTAGGGATATCTATTATTAGGGAAATATCGAGGTTAACAGTATCGAGGTTAACAAAATATTACTCCTCAATGAAATTAGTCAACCAGATGGGTTTCTTCTTTGTTCTTTTGGGAATGTATTGAGATGGGTCTATAATAACATCCTGACAAATGTATCATTCAGGTTTGAGGCGGGTTGAGGGTTGGGTATTATTTGTACCAAATTTGAACATGAACACGGAAATTATACTTGGGTAAAACCCAAATCCAAACTCAATCACAACAGGTTTTCTCCATTAAAATCGAGTTGGGTTGAGATGGGTACCCACGAGTTTGGTTTTCATTGTCATCCCTAATCGAACTACAACACAACCACATTAGATCACATTTGGGTTACATCAGGCTGCAAAACAACCACATCAGAAAACATCGATATCAAAAATATTTTTTTCCTCACAAAATAATTCACGTTGTAACATCCACAATCCATTTCACAACGACAACAATAACCACAATCACAATAACCGTAACCACAATCACAATTTTAAACACTACATACACTCAACTCCATGATGGTGCTTCATCAATCACCACTCTAGGAATTTTGTCACTATCCTCCCTATTCTCTAAACGGACCAACCATGTAGCTAGGATATCTACCTTCTCCCTGGCTGGGAGTGATTTCTTGCCCTGTAGTATCTTGTCCTTAAAGGTTATACCATTTACTTCAAGAATATTATTGTTCTTTAATGTTGAAGAGGGGTTGTTGGAATTTGAGTTGTCTTTATAAATTTGAGCAATTATGAGTGTGGAGTGAGTACTTGAAACGGGACTATGACGCTCAAGTTTGTAGTTACTGGAGTATGTTTATAAATATAAGATAAAGAGAATACATTGTTCTTCCCTTATAGGTAACTTCACCTATTTATATTGGGGTGAAATGAATTGTACTCCAAGAGAAAATGTCATCATTGCGGACTGTGTAGCCTTGTTATTCTAGCATCCTATGAAACTAATCGTATTGTAGATTTGGACTACCTCTATCTTGAGGGAAATGTGAACTTGTCCATGAAACACATGGCGTTTCCTTGCCTTTGGTGTGAAAGAAGAATTTTCGACGTAGCAAGTCTTGACCTGACCATTATTTGTTGTTGTTGTTGTCCTTTCCTTTAGCTAGACCGACCTTCCAAGCATAATCAACAATCATCTAAACCAAATCTTGTCTACTCGATAATTGACCTCATACAATTGGTCGGATGGTGTTGATCAATCCTACCATTGGGATGGAATAATCACTTTCACTTGAAAGTGATGAGTGAGGTTTGAACTTACGTTTAGAGAATTCTATCATCGCTCTTGAACCACAAAGTTGGATGAAATACTATGCTATATCATTTCATATATATACATATAATGTTTTTCTCCTTAAATTATGTCTTATTTTAATTTATTTTTTCACACAAGTATATTCTATTTATATCAAATCAAGTACACCAACGGGCGTTGGTTCAAGTGGTACATGCATGATTCCCCTTAAGCAAGGTCTCGGGTTCGAGTCTTGTGGAAGGAAAAAATGCCCGCTGGGAGAGTTAGCCCTACGTACCTGTGATGTTCCCAACTCGGATAGGATTGCCTCCAGTGCAAGGATACATGTGGGAAACAAAAAAAAAATCAAATCAAGTACTATAGAATGTGGGAAAATTTACGTGGGTAGTGTAGTTTGACTACACTATCTCACGTTTGGCATACGTTTTGAATTAATTACGGGAATGGTGTAGTTTTTATGGATGTCGTGGATAGGGTCCACGATTTTAGCAAAGTCGTGGATGGGAAATGTTATTTCCCACCAATCGCGTGGACCAGAGCCACGACTTTTTTACATCGTGTCAGCCTTCATATAAGTCGTGCACCTGGGACACGACTCTCATGGCAATGTCATGGACCAGGTACACGAGTTTCATGCAATTCTCATGGACCGAGGACACGAGATCCAAGTCGTGTCTTGGATCCACAATTTTCAAACAACATATATACCCCCACCCCAACTCAAACCACACCAAATGAAGAAAACGTATGAAAAATATATCGGGTAATTCATAATTGAAGAAGTGTGATTATTCAAGGTAACTAAAAATACTTTATATTTTTCAGTTCATTTCCTTGTATTAACTTTATTTAATGTTATTGTATGTTTATATGTAGATGACAATTATTAGAGATATTGTTTGTGATTTTAGTGATGAGGATGACATTGAGCTATGTGTTGATGATGATGATGATGAAGATAATGATGTTCAGATTACCACTAATGAACTGGTTAGCATAACATATTATACTCCTTCATCTTTTTTCGTTAGCATTAATTATCAGTATGGATAAGATTTTCCATATGGAAGTACTCACATAAGTAATGATGTGGATAATGGAGTCTTTGTTGGTATGCAATTTGAATCGCAGGAAGCAACAGTAAATACTTTAAAACAATTTCCTATTAGGAATTTTTTGATTATCATGTGGATGAGTCAATGCTAGATAGATATGTTGAAAAATGTAAATATTATGGTGTTGGGTGTGAATGGAGAATTCGGGCATCGAAAAGTATGAAGTGTGATATTTGGGAGATTAGATAAATTAGTGGAAGACACACTTGTGTATCCACTAATATTTCTCAAGATCACACAGAATTGAACTCATCTTTCATTGTAAACTGCATTGTTCAACTAGTATCTGAAGATCTTGGTATACCAATTAAAGCATTAGTTAAAGAGGTAGTCACTCATTTTGGTTATACGGTGACATATAGGAAGGCTTGGACTGCTAAACAAATAGAAATATCCCAAATTTATGGTGATCGGGAAGGTTCATACAAGGAGTTATCTCGTTGGTTGAATGTTGTCCAATATTATGGACCAGGTACAATTGTAACATATTCAACATCAAACCATGATGAACATAATACTTTAATTCTTAATAGGGTATTTTGGGCTTTCAAGCCATGCATTGAAGGATTTGCTTTTTACAAACCAATCCTTTAAGTTGATGGCACATTTTTTACTGGAAAATATACTGGAACATTGCTAATAGCTAGTTCACAATATGGTAATAGACATATATTTCCAATAGCATTTGCCATTATGGAAGGAGAGACCAAAGAAGCATGGAAATGGTTTTTCTACAATCTACAAGGAGTTCCGAGATAATGATATGAAAGAAAAAGTCATCGAAATGAGTATGTATTGAAATTTTTATGATTTATGTTAAGATATTTGTTTATGTGATTTATGTTAATATTAATAAACTTGTTGTAGGGTATAAGTTGATGCGGCCTCAATTCGAGCAAATGCTTGCTCTATTGCGTGAAAAGAATATGAGGGCAACAACTTGGTTAGACAAGATCCCAAAAGAAAAAACTACATGTCAATATACTAAACCTAAATAATTATACTAAACCTAAATAATTACACTCATTAAAACCTAAATAATTACACACATTAAAACAAAAATAATTACACTCGTTAAAACAAAAATAAATACACCCATTAATTACATTTTAACTTTCATTTACCAAAACGAAACTTAAATGAAAGTCATGGATTGAACCCACGAGATCTGCCAAAATTTAAGGAAAGTCGTGGACTGAACCCACGAGATTGGTGCAGGCTAGGGTTTAAATAAAAGTCGTGGATATTTAAATGAAAATTATGGACCTCATCCACGACTTTAATGAAACTCGTAGATGTCATCCACGACATAGGCCCAGGCTAGGGTTTAAGGCTAGAAAATCATGCAAGCCTAGGGCACAACTTCCATGACCTACTTGGAAGTCGTGGACCCTATACATGAGTTCCCCGAAATCGTGGCCCCTATCTATGAATTCCAACCTCTATAAATTGGGAACACCTTTTCCCTTCATTCTCACACCAAATCAGCAAATCCTTCCTAGCCCTTCTAAATTACTTCCAAATCTTTCCCGATATCTTTAGTCCAAAAAATGGAACATATTGGTCCAAGTCCTATTAACCCTTCCCTTCTCACCCTTCAAAAAGACCATGTCTCCACCAGCATATGGAATGGTGGAAAGCTTATGTTTCGAGGAAGATACAATTTTTGGCAACGATTACCATCGACACCGGTTTTAGAAGTTATTCGTAACACCGCATTTGGCCACATTCTAGATATTGTCACAATCGAAATCAACAACCAACTCATTACAGCAATAGTTGAGAGATGAAGACCGGTGACTCATACCTTCCATCTACTTGTTGGTGAGTGCACTATAACACTTGAAGACGTCGCATACCAACTTGGGTTACCTGTTAATGGAGCTGCTGTTACTAGAATTACGAGCACAAATTGGGAAATCATTTGTCACAAATTTTTGGGTGCTATTCCATCTGATAAACAAATTATGGGCCAGAGGATCCAAATGAGTTGGCTAGACTCAGTCTTTGTAGTGCTCCTAGAAGGTGCTGATGATGTTGTTATTGAACAACATGCAAGAGCCTTCATAATGCACATTATTGGAGGCTTCCTCATGCCAGATACATTAGGGTCACGAGCCCACCTGATGTATCTCTCATTGTTGGAGGACTTACCACAGACATACCAATATAGATGGTGTTCAGCTGTATTGGCATGTCTATATCGAGAATTATGTCGTGCGATGCTAATTAGTCACCAGATTGAAATTAGAGGATGCTTGCTGCTTCTAGAGTCTTGGGCATATGACTGCATCCCAATGCTGGCTCCAAGACTACACGATGATGATTTATAAATATTCCATTTACTCCAAAGGTAAATATTATTTTCAATTTCTTTCAAATTATAATAGTTTATATTTCAAACTATTTATTTCATACTAACTTCATATAACATTAAATTTTAGGTGGTCACAACATCTAATGACCACCAACATTTCTGGTCATACAACCAACATAATACAGTCAATGTTGAATCGCTTTCGCATTGATCAGATAATTTCTATAATTTGTTACTATTAATTTATTTATTATTATTTCTATGTTTTTTTTTGTTTTTAATTCATTACTAATTTATTTTTTTATAAGTTTGTCTACACCCCATATAGGAACATTACATATGTGGGCCCGATACCTGATATAGCTCAAACATGCCACTCATCTTCTTTGCACTTGTTGAGTAGCATGTTGCTGATCGAGTAGTGAGGCAATTTGGTCTACAACAACACATTCTAGAAGATCCAATTAATCTGGAGAAACAACACAAGATTGATCTACATGGGGAAAATCACTACAACTAGCCACAAAAGCATAACTAGTGGATTCAAATATGGAATAACCGGAAAAACTATGTGGTAAATGGTTTTCCTGATGACAACCCTTTGTATCATTACTCGCAGTATATGCAGTGGTACTACAAAGGACAATGAAATACATCTTTCCAGACGGAACATATTCGGCCGGATCGGTAAGAATCTAAATTTTTCTATTTCTAATTTATTTTAAATTGTATTGAGATATTCATTATTCTAATTTTTTCCCACTTTTTTCAGTACAATTTTATTAAAATGATTCGGGATCAGTGTGCTCCTACAAAGGTGTTTCCAAATCTGTTGCAGTCACTGAATGACGCCTTCACAACTTGACGAAGACGATGAAGATGATGACGACGAAGATGAGGAAGAGCCACAACTAGTTAGAGGTGGAAGTGGAAAACCAAGACACCATCAATCACAACAACAACAACTAAGAATCCAATGGCCTCGAATGAGGAAAGCATCTGGATATGGAACATCATATCATAGACGCCATTAGGAATTTCTATTCTCGTTCTGTTTTTTTTAATGTATGCATTTTTGAATTCCTAATACAATTATCAATCTCATTTCTATAAAATTGTCTTATTATTTTAATTTATGCATTTTATTTTTAAATAACTACTACAATAAATGTTAAAAATATCAAAAAATTTAACCAAATTCAATAAAACTAACACTTTAGTAAAATTATCAAATTCAATTTAATTTTACAATTTTATTATAAACATACTATTTTTATACACTAAAAATCATAAATCTTAACTTTTTTTTTTTAAAAACTCACACTATAATCATTAAAACTAACCCATAAAACAATAAATAACCCTACCATTCACGTAAAAGGGAAATTCAAAACTTACCATGTCTCATTCAATCTCGTGCATGTTATCCACGATTTTGCTTGAGGAGAGAGAGTGTGTAAGAAAGCCGTGACTCTGGTCCATGAGATTGGTGGTGTTCCAACCTGGTCTCACCCGGGCATCCAACCTCAAGAATCTATTAGCCCGACATCCTCGGGCTGTCTCCTTTTACCCGAGCATCCCGTGTAATACTCTGCATGTCCCCGTCGTTCGCCTTAGATGGATCTACCCGTGGCGGATGTAATAAATGCTCCTGACGCGACATTCAGGCCTATAACACGTTATTTAATGCACTATAGGTATGCTATTTAATGCACCTTTGACATAGCATTTAATTTGCCACTGATTCGCCATGAGTGTCAGACCACAAACCATTTGTCATGCCGCCTAAACATTCTACCTGTCCCCGACAAATCGACAAGGATATATCTGCAGGTCAAGTAAGGACAACCAGAGTACGTCCCTCATACTCGTTAGATGATGGCAAATGACCAGATGCCAACTCAGCATCTCCTAAGCCCTATAAATAGAAGAGACCACACAGGGAGTAGAATCAATCTATCATCCTCTCATTTATTACTACATTTAATACTCTAACTTCTCTTTTATTTACTCTCATTCTCTCTCTAGAATAATCTACTAACTTGATCATCGGAGAACTTTTTCAGGCACCTCCCCCGACAGTTTATAGCCCGAACTCGCCAAGAACGGTCGCCGCCTCTGCGTCAATCCAATCCTCCTAGGAGACGTCCACCCCCCCCCAAAATCAACAGGAACGTCCTCCAAACAGAGACCGGAGAGACCACTAATGTTCCATCAACAAGCGACAGCGGAGTCCGGTGGACATCAACACCATATCCGGTGGGTTTGCTGCTAGTGGTACATCCAGGGAAGTCAAGAAGAGGTATGTCAAGGAGGTCATACAATCAACTATACGCAAACCCCGCCAATATCAGGGCCATCAAGCGGCACCACTGATTTCCTTCGATGATCGTGAATATGAAGGCGTCGTCTGGATCTTGACGATCCCCTCGTCATCACCGCCAAAATGAATAATAAAAAGGTCGGACGTTGTTTGTTGACCAAGGTAGTTCAATAGACATCACGTTTCAAGATCTATTCACCAAGACGGAACCCAAAGACATAGACCTATTGCCCTATGATGGACAGCTTCTCGATTTCATTGGACAAGGAATCACCCCCCGAGGCTATGTTGATATATGGCTGACTATCGGAGAACAACGTCTAACCCGAACGATTCAAGCAAAGTTCCTAGTCATTGATTATGTCTCAGCTTACAACGCCATACTCGGTCAACCAATTCTCAACCATCTCGAAGCAATAGTCTCCACCCACACCTCTGCATGAAGTTTCTCTCATTCGACCTCCAGGTATGCACGGTTAGAGGAGACCAGCCGAGTGCAAGAAGCGGCTATTAGATGAGTCTTCGGCCGAACCACACTTTAGTACGGGCACCACCCCCAAGAAAAAACAACAGGGTGTGCACTTAGTGGAACTAGATGCCAGTGCAGATATAGAAGACCTACGACCTCAACCAGAAGGAGAAAAAACCTCCCTTAAACTTGGCCCTTTAAAGGAAAATCTGGTGTATATCGGCTGTACGTTTAATGAAGCTCAGAGATCCAAACTGGTCAAATGCTTAAAGGCCACCAAAGATCTTTTTGCCTGGTCCACTGTAGATATGCCCAGAATTGACCCTTCAATTGCCTGCCACCGACTCACGACAAATCCAGGCGCAAGAACGGTGGCCTAGAAGAAAAGAATGATGGGCGCCGAAAGAACAATTAAGGTTACTCAAAAGATCTCAGAACTTCTAGAAGTCGGCTTTATCCGAGAAATAATATATACCACCTGGTTGTTAAACGTTGTGCTAGTTAGAAAATCATCTAGAAAGTGGCAGATGTATGTGGATTATACAGACCTGAACAAAGTGTACCCAAAAGACCCATACCCCTCTCGAACATCAATCATCTCATTGACAATTCTTCCGGGTACCAATTTCTGTCATTTATGGATGATGATTCGGGATATAACCAGATTCCCATGTACCCCAGATCAAGACAAGACCGCCTTCATTACTCTCATGGTGGCTTACTATTACACGGTCATGTAATTCGGTCAGAAAATTGCAGGGGCCACATACCAGAGAATGTTGAACATCGTTTTCGGAGATCAGATTGGAAAGAACATGGAAGTCTATATAGACGATATGATCACCAAGAGTCTACCAATGGATGACCATGTGACTATCCTGAATGTCGTCCTTGGCCGACTGCGCAAGTTCAATATGTGGCTCAACCCAGAAAAGTGTACATTCGGAGTCAAAGCCGACAAGTCGTTGGGATTTCTGTTAACAAGCCAAGGTATTGAAGCCAACCCAGCAAAGTGCCAAGCAGTCATAGACATGCGCAGCCCAAGATCACTTAAGGAAGTCCAACAACTCAATGGGTGGTTGGCGGCCTTGGCTAGATATTTTCCAGCATCCGCCCAACCCTCCCATCCGTTGTTCCAACTCCTAAAAAAGAGCAACACTTTTACTTGGTCAGAGGATTGTGAAACAGTTTTCCAAACTTTCAATCAATACCTGGCCACCCAACCCGTGCTTTCTAAGCCCGCACCCGCTGAGACACTATATGTCTACTTGGCAGTAATAGACGGGGCCATAGCCACCGCTCTAGTTAGAGAAAGTAAAGATGGTCAACACCCAATATACTTCACCAAAAAGGCATTACAAGGCCCAGAGCTCAGATATCAAAAGTTAGAAAACGTCGCCTAGGCCCTCTTGGTGGCAACAACACAGCTGCGACAATATTTTCAATCCCATCCGGTGGCGGTTAGAACCAATCAACCTATCTGCCAGATTTTGCATAAGACTAAGCTAGTCGGGCGAATGATCTCCTGGTCCACTGAACTGTCACAAGACCATCAAAAGCCAAGTCCTGTCCGACTTTGTTGTCGAGTTGACCACACAGTCGGGTAGTTTAGAGCAAATATGGACCATATATGTTGACGGTTCATCCAACCCTTGTGGCAGCAGGGCAAGAGTAGTATTAGAAAATGGCTAGGGGATGACCATTGAGCACTCACTGACATTCACCTTTCCTACATCAAATAATCAAGCAGAATATGAAGTGTGCATTGCCGGTTTGCAGTTAGCTAGAGAAATTGTGGCAAAAGAAATCTCCATTTGCAGCGATTCCCAACTCCCCGTCTCTTAGATTACGGGGGCCTATCAAAAAAAAGACGTGTTACTCAAAAAATACCTGGCCAAGGTTAAGGAATTAATGGCCAAGTTCGAAATAGCCTCCATCCAGCATGTCCCAAGGGAACAGAACATTCGGGCCGATATTTTGTCCAAGCTAGCAAGCACGAAGAGCCTGGGTAACAACAGATAGGTGGTTCAAGGAACAATCCTACAACCAAGTGTCATCGTCGTCGAGCAAACACAGATCCTGGACAATTGGACCGGCCCAATCATCAGATACTTGTCCAACGGCGACTTGCCAACGGATCAGAAGGACATGCAAAGATTCCTCAGGTATAGTTCATGGTTCACTATGGTGCAGGGTTGTTTGTAGCGCTGGGGTCTTCTACTCATATGTGTAAGACTAAGATTGCAACTAAGAGGGGGGGGGTGAATTACTTGACTAGAAATTATGACCACTTTTTCTGCAAAATAAACAGTTAAAGTACAGCGAATAATATTGCAGAAAATAAACAAGAATAAATCAAAGAGGTAAGGGAGAAGAGAGTACACAAATATTTTATACTGGTTCACCTTCTTGTTCATCGAAGGCTACGTCAAGTACTCTTGCAGCACAAGAGATTTTCCACTAAATATTATGAGTTGTAATTACAATATCTCACCCTGAGATCTCTATGTACCTTACACACTCACTAATACTTATACCCTTGGAAAAACACCTTTCCAAGTAACTCTATCCCCTTTCTATTCACACCCCGTGAAATAAAGTAATTACAATGAATGAAGAATTTGAATGATGGCTTGGATTGCCTTTACAAGTATGAAATATAATAACACTTGCAATCCAATCAACTCTTTTGTATACTTAATAAATAGTGCTCTTTAAGTTTACTAAACTTTAAAACACTTTACTTCAAACAACTCATCAAATTAGCTTTGAAAGTTTGAGTTCAAGTTGCTAGAAGTGCAAAAAATTACTTCAGAAAAGTGTAGGAAAGTTGTGAGAAAAAGTGTGAAAGAGTTGTTCAATGATTGTGAGTTTTAAGGCATTTCGAATCAGTCATTGTGCCTTTATGAAAGAGTAGGAATTGATTGGAATGAAGGCATTTCATTTGGGATGAAAACCCTTGAGTTGCAAATCTGACAAACTGATGTAACAGCTCTCTGTAACCGATAACAACAAATGGGTAATCGGTTACCCAAACGTGACGTTTTGAAAAATTACATTGAGTAATCGGTTACTCAAACTTTCTGTCCAACATTGAATTTTAAATTCACTTACAGTAATCGGTTACTCCAATTTGAGTAATCGATTACTCCAATTCAAATTTTGTTGGAAAACTGATTCTCACTCATGTAACCTGTTACTCAAATTTCAGTAACCTGTTACACATTATTTTGACAAATGTTTTCATTTAAAACTTGAAGTGTTTCAATTTCTTTTAAAATATTTTGAGCATTACTACTTTAGTATATTAAAGAGTATAGGATAGAAGTATCTATTTAGACTTAGACAACTTTTCTTGAAGCTTTAATCTTCCTGGACTTTATAAGCAATCTTCCTTTTCTTAGTTTTGGTGATGTTGGTGTCTTCACCAAAACCTTGCCAAGGTTAGGAGCAAAGATCTTCTTCATAATCTCCCCGTTTTTGATGATGACAAACCAAGATCTTCTTGACAGTGTATTTTTCTTGAGAGCAGCATACTTTGAGATATGTTGAAGTTTGACTTGAGTTTGCTCCACCTTTCTTTTGGAGTAATGTGCCTGAAATAATTTTACAAAAAATACACTTCCCCCCAACATTTCTCCCCCTTTTGACTTCATCAATAAGTAGAAAAGTAAAGAGATTCCAGCACAATATATATAACATACATACATTTATATAATCAAGATATATCAATATGATATTATATACTCATGTATGGATCAAGATATAGATAAACAAGTATTGCAATGCATAAATAAGATGTTTCAAACATATATCCAGGAATGGAACAATAAAGCACAAAAAATCATAAAGTAACTTGTCCACGAATATGCAGCAATAACTTAAAAAAAATAGCAAATAAGCATAATTTAAAAATTTGTCCAAATTTTGAAAGCAATACAACCAGAAAATCCTAACAACAGATATTCTAAGACTCAGGCTCAGAATTGTCTTTATCAATATCCATCCTAGAGGAGAGGCAATGAAGTTCATATTGGATTTGTTGATTCTGAGAGTAGACAGCATCCATCCGGTTAGTGATGTAGCCTCGGAGAGAAAACAACTCATCCATAATCATTTGGTTCGTAGGTATGGCAGTAGATGAGGACGATTGAGCATGAAACTCATACGGTTGTGGTTCATGAGGGATAGGAGGTTCAGGTTCAGATGGTTCAACAGCAGCAGTCGGTTTATTGGTTCTATGTTTATGGGTGCGGGTTCGAAGATCTTGGGTGAAACCCATTTTGTGGATCACTTCCACATCAATTTGGCTTTCGCGAAGATTTAGAGGCATCTTTGTTTCACCATTTGTAGAAACACCAAAATGCTGAAGAATATTGGTTATGAGGATTGCATATGGCAAAGGACTTTGAGTACAGTCCACATTTGTCTCATTATCATTAGAGCACAATTGATCTTGATGTTAAACTTTAACGCATACATCAATTGGAGTTCTATGTCACTTATTTGAAAAAGATTTGAAATTTTTTGTAAGATGACATAGCTCAAAAAATAATGAAGCAAATTGTCCTCAAGCTTGAGTTATCCAGCAGATAGGATGTCTCGGTTTTTTACGGTCTCGCCAAAGCCCTATTGCTTACGCATTTCTATTTCCCTTTTTAAAATCTACATAAAATATGATAAAAATCCTTTCGATCATAATTATCCCATTCACACAAGGCCGTAACCCGTTATGCTACCTTGAGAGGGTATATTACACAACAATAAACTAAAGGTTTTAAGATCCAAAACAATGTCTTTTCCTTTGACATAGGAAGTAATACGATTTTTCAGAAAGTTCAAGTTACAGTAAAATACTCGCACAAGTTCTCAATAAATTTCATTTGTCTCACAACAAAAACAAAAAAGGTTTTGTTGACGTAAAAGATAAGGGAAAAGAAAATATTCAATCTCAAAATTTTCAACATTACCGAATTTTGGAGTGAAAATAATGCGTCCATGGAAGTGTTCTTCAAACACTTTGAGTTGTTCCTCATTAGCTAGAAGCCTTGCCAAATCCAGAGGGTTGGACTCCATAGAAGTAGTTCCTTGCCTCTTTTGAGTCGTGGAGGTGCGTTGCTTCTTCGTTTTTGAAGACCCATGGATTTTCGGTTTTGAAGGTTTAGGTTTTGAGGTTTAGTAGTTTTGGGGGTTTTTGATGTAGGTTATTAAACACGAAAATGATGGATTAGAAGTGAAAATGTGATAAGAATAGACACAAAAATCACTTAAAACGGATCAAAAATGAAGATTTTAGGGTTTGAGAGGGTTGAGCAAGAGAGAACACAAGTTGATGAGGAAGATGAGTTTGAAAAGGTTTAAAAATGCATAAAAAATACATATATAACAACATAGAGTAATTGGTTACTCACTTTGAGTAATCGATTACTCAAATTAAAAAATTATAAATTATCAAACAGCAACTCAAAGTAATCGGTTACCGAAACACGTTGTTCAACCCTGTAATCGGTTACACTCCAGTTAATCGATTACTGGCCCTAGAAAAACTTATTTTTGGGCAAAATTAAGCTATAAAAATGATTTTTAACCGAAAATTGAAAATTTTAAACACAAATAAACACATTTAAGTTCAAGTAGGCATGAAATAGATATAATGAAGCATACATATAATCATGTATATAAGCATTTAAGACAAGTAAGCTTCATCAAGAATGACTAATTCTCGTCTAATTTTATAAAAAGTTTCTTTTGCCAAAGGTTTAGTGAATATATCTACTAGTTGGTTATGAGTATCAACAAATTCTACAAACGCATCCTTCTTTTGGACGTGGTCCCTAAGGAAGTGATGCCTTATATCAATATGTTTGGTTCTTGAATGCATAACTGGATTCTTTGTGAGGTTTATTGCACTAGTATTGTCACATTTTAGAGGAGTGCAATCCAAGTCTAAACCATAGTCTCATAATTGTTGCTTAAGCCACAACACTTGGGCACAATAACTACCTGCTGCAATATATTCAGCTTGAGTAGTTCTTAGCGCTACGCATGGTTGTTTCTTACATGCCCAAGAAACTAAAGCATTCCCTAAAATATGACAAGTACCACTTGTACTTTTCCTCTTAGTTTTGCATCCTGCAAAGTCTAAATTTGAATTTCCAACCAAGTCACATATACTTCATTTTGGATACCACAATGCAACATTAGTTGTGCCTTTAAGGAACTAAGTGTGATTCTTTTGGTTTGGATTGATAGCAAGCACGCAGACACACACTAAACATGTTATCAGGTCTACTAGCAGTTAAGTATAAAAGAGATCCAATCATACCTCGATGCTTTGATATCTCAATGGATTTTTCTACTTCATCTGTATCGATGTAAGTTCTAGATCCCATAGGAGTAGCTATTGGCTTGCATCCATCCATGTCAAATCTTTGCAGTATTTGGACTGACTTATGAAAATACCATTGTCAAGTTGTTTGATTTGTAATCTAAGGAATTAATTTAACTTCCCCATCATAGACATTTCAAACTCTCTTTGCATCATATTTCCAAAATCACTACATAACAATTCATTAGTAGAACCGAAAATAATATCTTCTACATAAATTTGAACAAGTAGAGTATGATGATTTATTTTCTTTATGAAGAAAGTAGTCTCAACCTTTCCTTTGTTGAAACCTTTTTCAAGTAGAAATTTAGTTAGACGATCATACATAAGAAGGATGTTTGTAATCTTCAAAACCAGGAGGTTGTTCAACAAACACTTCTTCTTGAATGTAGCCCATGAGGAAAGCACTCTTTACATCCATTTGATATAACTGAAAATTCAAAGGGTAAGCATATGCAAGTTATCCTAATAGCTTCAAGTCTAGCGAACAGAGCAAAGGTTTCATCAAAATCGATACCTTCTTCCTGGTTGTATCCTTGGGCTACTAGTCTAGCTTTATTTCTAAATATAGTACCATTTTCATCAGATTCATTTCTAAATACCCACCGAGTTCCAATAACATGCCTATTTTTAGGTTTAGGAACAAGTTCCCAATCTTCGTTTCTCTCAAACTGGTTTAATTCTTCCTGCATAGCAAGAATCCAGTGTTCATCCTCGATTGCTTCATCAATCTTGGAGGGTTCGATTTGGGAGCCAAAGGCCATGTTAAGACAAGTTTTATCAAGCATTCGTCGAGTTATGATACCCGTATTTAATTCAGTAATAATATTGTCAATTGGATGGTGTCGATGAGTTCTCCACTCTTTTGGTAAATCTGAATGAGTATGCTCCTTTTGAGATGGTAGCTTATCATTCATTGTCAATTACTCAATATCAGTTGTAGATTCAATAATAGAAATTTCACTTGAAGAAGAACTTGGCAGTTCTTCCTCATCAGGAGTTATCATATCTTTTATCTCAGCATTGGTTTCATCAAAAGACATATGAACAGATTCTTCCATGTCTTGTGTTCTTTTATTAAAAATTCTATAAGCTTTAATCGTAAGAGAGTAGCATAGGAAGATGCCTTCATCTGCTTTTGCATCAAACTTGCCCAAGTTATCCTTTCCATTATTTAAAACAAAACATTTACAACCAAATACATACAAATGAGAAATGTTTGGCTTTCTACCTTTAAAGAGTTCATAGGGGGTTTTCCTGAGAATAGGTCTTATGAGAACTCGGTTCGACATATAACAAGCAGTACTTACTGCATCTACCCAGAAATATTTTGGGAGGTTAGTTTCATTCAACATTGTTCAAGCCAGTTCTTCTAAAGACCTATTCTTTCTCTCTACAACACCATTTTGTTGTAGTGTTCTAGGAGCAGACAAGTTGTGATTGATACCAAGATCATCACATAATTCTTCAAAAGAAGAGTTTTGAAATTCTCCCCCATGATCACTTCGTATAGCAGCGATTTTAAGTGATTTTCATTTTGTACTCTTTTAGCATAAATGCTAAAGGTTTTGAATGCCTCATTCTTATGCACTAAGAATAGAGTCCAAGTGTATCTCAAAAAATCATCTATTATAACGAGGGCAAAGTAGTTACCACCATAACGTTTTGTCCTTGAGGGACCAAACAAGTCCATATGTAGTAACTGCAATGGTCTATCAGAAAAAACAATGTGCTTTGGTTTGAAAGAAGTTTTTGTTTGTTTACCCATTTGAAAAGCACTAGATAGTTTGTCTTTAACAAGCTTCATTTTGGGTAAACAACAACTAAGTCTTTCTTTATAAGTTTGTTCAAATGGTCCATTGGTGCCTCATGTGATCTGAAAATGATAATAGATTTAATCAGGTCAAATAATCCCAAATTAACTCATTTTAGGAATATTAGTCCAATAAAGTCTAAAACACTAAACCATGTGAAACAAAGTTAATTAGGCACCAAGAATCATCAATCATGCTAAATTAAGGTCATGAATAGTGTGTAATATATTGCTCATCAGTGTCGTTGATCATTGATGATCCTATTTAAACTTTTACTGCTCTTACTTAACTTATTAAGTTCAAGATATAATATGGTAACTTTGTTAGAGCAATATAGTTTTGACATGAAGATGACGAAGGTTTGTTTCTAAATGAATCTAACTCAGTTTTTTGTTTTAAAAACATTTTTGTGAGTTTGATATACTCATCGTGCGGGTCATTGAATGCAGTTTCTAATTCAGAAGAATATAGTTTTGAGGCATTTACCTCTTCATCATCAGAATCATGAGATGTCATCAAAGAGAGATGTGTTTGTTCCTCATTTTCTGGTTCAGAGGCGGAACTGGTATTGTTGTCTTCCCAAGCTATGTATGCTCTCCTTCCGGTCTTTATTTCATTCTTTCCCTTGAAGCATTCTTTTTCAAATTTGGTCAATCCATCTTCATGTGGCCAGTCTTGCCACATTCGAAGCATGTAAAATTCTAATTTGAAGTAAAGGCATCGTTGTTCTTGGTGAAATTTCTTACTTGTCCAGTTCTACCACCTTTATTCCTTTTGAGGAATTTGCTGAATTTCTTCACAAGAAGACTCATGTCTTCTATCTCTTCTTTATTGGATGCATCCTTTGATGACTCATATTTGTCAACTTTTGCTTTGAGAGAAATATTCTTCTTTTTCTTCTCATGTTCTTCATGTTGATCCAGTTGGCTGAGTTCTAACTCGTGTTCCGGCAATTTTCAAAATAACGTAGCCAAAGACATTTTCGATAAAATTTTCATTTCAGAAATAGTTGTTACCTTTTGTTGCCATGTTCTAGTCAGTGATCTTAGAACTTTCAAGTTCAAGTCACTGTTAGATAATACCTTACCAAGAGCAAGAAGGTGATTTGTAAGATGGGTGAATCTCTTTTAAAGATCTAGTATCTTCTCTCCAGGTTTAATTCGAAACATTTCATATTCTTGAGAGAGTGTTTAGCCTTGACATTTTTACTTCCTCCATTCCTTCATGTGTGATCTCTAGAGTATCCCACATTTCCTTGGCGGATTTACAGTTAGATACTCTAAAGAACTCATCAATTTCAAGAGCAAAAGTGAGGATCTTCTTTACTTTTAGGTCATATTGCACCTTCTTCTTGTCTTCAACATTCCATGAAGATTTAGGCTTTATTTCCCTTACACTGTTTATAACTGTGAAGGGTTCATATGGTCCTTCTTCAATTGCGTTCCATATATCCAAGTCTTGGGATTCTATGAATATTCTCATTCTGATTTTCGAGAAGTCATAGCATTCTCCAACAAAACTTGGAGGGCGGTTTATTTAGAACCTTCTCCTAGGAATGATCTTGCGGCCATATTTGATGTAGGATCAGTTTTAAGAATAACATACTCAAAAAAAGCTCTATACCAATTGTAAGACTGAGATTGCAACTAAGAGGGGGGGATGAATTAGTTGACTAGAAATTATGACCACTTTTTCTGCAAAATGAAGAGTTAAAGTGCAGCGGATAATATTGCAAAAAATAAACAAGAATAAATCAAAGAGGTAAGGGAGAAGAGAGTACACAAGGATTTTATACTGGTTCACCTTCTTGTCCACCGAAGGCTACGTCTAGTACTCTTGCAACACAAGAGATTTTCCACTAAATATTATG